>NC_034188.2:29556373-29736373 GCF_002021735.2 Oncorhynchus kisutch | reverse complement strand
CAGTCTCGAACCCTGACCGTTTCAGCCCTAATCAAATCAAATCAATCAACATACACAAGTACATACATTGCATGTCCTCAGAGGCATTTCCTGTTAAGACAGGAAATGCCTTCTTTAGAGTGTAAAGGGACCTTACTGGGAGATTTAATGAGGTGACCTCTGGGCTGGTCACAAAGTAAACGAACCAATGTGTTTTCCCTTGGTTTTTTTCATCACACCCTTTCACACTGACACACACTTGCACCCTCACAACCCCGCCCCATCTTTAGCTACGAAGGAAACTCAGATCCTGGAGCGGGAGCGTAAGGCCAAGCTGCAGGTGGAGCGTCAGATGGAGGAGCGCCAGAAGAAGCTGGACGAGCAGCGCAGGAAGGAGGAGCAGAGACGCTCAGCCGTGGAGGGGAAGAGGAAGCTAAAACAGGAGGAGGAGAAGGTACAGGCCCCTGGGGTCATCCTCAACACCAGGGCGGCACTACAGATACAGCTGGTATTATTGGGATATATTCCAGTTAACTGGTGTGTGCAGTGCTGGGCATGGAACCTTTTGGTCCACCAGCTACTGTGGCAGGTAGATGAGAAAATAATTGATTTCTGCTACAATTACTGCTGCATTTATTTTGGTGATAAATGTTCTCATAATTTACTTAATTCTCATTTATTTGCTAATGGGAGTGAAATGCTTGCACTGTGGGTCCCAGACCACCTGCCAACGTGGCTGGAATAGACATCTTACCCGCCGATGTCAACCCGTATTTGGCATGTGTTAATTTTAGCCCCTGAGATGCAGTGGTTTGGGAATGATTTGGGAATGATACAAATGTGTCTGAACCAGGCTATGCAGATGTACAAGTAAGCAAGAAGAATGTATTTCAATTGGTACTGGTGAACTTAGCTCATCACGAGGTAGCTATGCTCACTGCTCAGGTCTGTGGTATTTTATGGTGTAGCCTAATTGGCAGAGTTAATGCTATGTCTCGGTTAGAGCATGGGTGAAGAACTTCAGGGAAGTCTGCATACTTTGGAACGTGTTATGAATGAAACCATATCCTGTTTTAGCTTCTTTTCATGGGCGTCTGCTGCAGGAAGCTCAGTCACTCAGATTTCTGGCATTTCACCTTGAGTTACCGACTCAAATCATTCTGGGACATATGTTCATGTTGTTATTTTTGTCCCATTATCTGTTTGACCTTGTTTATTTTGGTTTGGGAGACCAAGATTATTTCTGAATGACTTGGTAGAATGCAATGTGCCCATCTCTCTCCATATCTCTCAATCTCCCCCTCTCTCTCTTTCTCCTCTCCATTCCCCCCCGCCTCTCTCATATCTCTCGCTTGCTATCCCCCCCCTCTCTTGCTATCCCCGCCTTTCTCTCTCGATATTCCGCTCCTCTCTTTCGCTCTCTCGCTCCCCCATCACTCTCTTTCGCTCTCTCGCTCCCCCATCACTCTCTTTCGCTCTCTCGCTCCCCCATCACTCTCTTTCGCTCTCTCGCTCCCCCATCACTCTCTTTCGCTCTCTCGCTCCCCATCACTCTCTTTCGCTCTCTCGCTCCCCCATCACTCTCTTTCGCTCTCTCGCTCCCCCATCACTCTCTTTCGCTCTCTCGCTCCCCCATCACTCTCTTTCGCTCTCTCGCTCCCCCATCACTCTCTTTCGCTCTCTCGCTTCCCCCATCTTTCGATCTTTCGCTCTCTCGCTCCCCCGCTCTCTTTCCCCTCGTCTCTCTCTGTGTGTTTGTGCTACAGGAGCACTATGAGGCGGTGATGCGGCGGACCCTGGAGCGCAGCCAGAGAGTGGAGCAGAAGCAGAAGAGGTGGTCCTGGGGGGGCTTTCAGAGTCCGACAACCGACCTGGTAAGGAACCCTCCATCATACCATTCCCACTGCTCTCTATACCATCTAGATAGGACTACAAAGTGTATAGGACTCCACCTGTGTGTGTGTAAGAAGTTTCTGTTTCTGCTTGTCTGACAGCGGGACGCTGAATGACACAAGTCGGTTAAACTTGCTGATGCATCCTCACATTGACTGGCTCGTTATTGGTTCTCTGTCAGCAGGAGTTATGTTGATTGGCTCTGTTTCTCAATGTTTTCTGTTTTTATTTGAAGTCTTGACTGCCTTTTAGTTAATGAAGCATACTATTAATGTGCAGTGACACAGCTGCCTCACTCTATCACAAAAAAAAGTGTCGTTTTTATTTCAGGCAAGGCATTTATTGTACATCTAGGGGCAGTTTCCCAGGACTAGATTACACCTAGTTCTGGATTTAAAAACATGATAGAAGATGAAAGTGCTTTTCAGTCCAATTGTGCTTAATCTGTGTCAGGGAATCCAACCCATACTGTATAAAACCAATGTACTTATTAGTATAGGTCCAAAATATGTACGTTGTCAGTCTATTTATTTGACATTTCTGTGGTCTGATCCCATAGAGCCTCAACCAAGTCTTATGATGTGAGCCTGTTTCCCAGCAGTGTTGTGTTGTGGGCTCTGATGGTCAGAGAGGTGAATCTATTGATGTTTGTCAGCCAGCCCTGTTCCTCTTCCACTCTGTCCATGTGGGGAGGTGGGGTGTTGTGTCTTCTCCCCTCTCCCTGCTGAGATCCTTTCTCACCCACAGGAGACCCTGACGCAGGCGCCTCCTCTCCAGTAGCTATAGTTATCTCCCCCGCGTCTCCAGAAAAGCCCCCCAGGACACAAGGTGCTGGTTGATACCTGTACTATACCTACAGTACAGTAGCATGGACTGGCACTGTTATGTTAACCACTATCCCTTTTCTTAGTCACTCACTGCCTCACTAATATCTTCCTGTTCTCCCAGGGATGGGTTAATGTTGCTTGTATGCACAGATCTAGTATCAGCTTACCCTCCCCCAATCCTAAAATGAACCGTCAGGAGGGAAAATGCAAGGCTGACCTTAGATCAACATGTAAGGGGAACTTCACTGTTGCTTCTGTCCCACATGCCTTGGGCTCGCTGAATGGAAACGCAGCCTGTGGGCATCCTAACCTTCTTTCACTCTCACTCACACTTTAGCACTTCCAGGTCAGCTGTCACATGGAGGCACTGAGCTCTCTGAGCAGCACTACTGTTGACTGTTTCACGCATGTGCCAACTAATGTTCACGTTCTCTTGACTGTTCACTAATTGGTGTCTATTCAGTTGATATTTTCTGGATTTTCAATTCTTTCCACTAACGGCTGTGCCTGGCTAAGAATTGTTATGGCTTTGGTCTGGCCCTTGATGTTCATGTATGCCTCACTTTTATATCCATGGCTGATCAAAAACTCATGCTCTCTTGTCTCTCTGCAGCAGACATATAGGCTGCATTTAAACAGGCAGCCCAATTCTGCTATTCTTTCCACGAATTGGTCTTTTGACCGATCACATCAGATCTTTTTCAGACCTGTTCTGATTGGTCAAAAGGCCAATTAGTGAAGAAAACCTGAATTGGGCTGTCTGTGTAAACGTAGCCATAGTAAGCAATATGTTTTGGAACATCAAATGACAGTATCTAATCACAATACATCTAGAATCGTGAAAGTCACAATACATTTCTGCACCAAACTATCGTGATAATATCGTACTGTGAGGTCCCTGGCAATTCCCATCCCTATTGATCAATGTTTGGTTTAAACATTGCCCCGCCAGTGCAGTATACCATAGACATGAGACTAAATGAGTGTTGAATATTAGCTGCCGGCAGGGCATTCGGACACTGCAAGAACCCTGCCCCTATCTCCCTCTTTCCTCTCCCCCATGCCCAGTCTCCTAGTGGTCCTCCTGTATAACTCCCTCGTCCCTCCCTGTCTGTCTGTCCCTGCCTCCCCTTAGCTGACAAGCGCTCTACCTCCACCATGAACCTGAAACAGCTGGCCGATTCTGGCATCAACAAGCGCCTGTCCTCCTCCTCCGCCACCCTCATCAAATCACCTGACAAAAGTAAGTCCCTACCCACTCTCATGCCCAGCCACTGTCACAGTTGTTGTCAATCTTGTTGACCCTCTTCTTCCTATGTCCAGGAACTGAGTGACAAGCTGATCAGAGGAGCATTAAGAGACTGGTAAACAAATGCTGTGGCTCGCTGTCTCTGATCTCAACCAATGACAAACCCAGCATGAACTTGTGATTCCATTGCATCCATTTAGTGCTCCCTTCCACTTTCTAGTGCACTTTGTGACACAGGCAAGTGTCTCAGAATCATAAGGAGGGGTGCCAAAGGATCAGTAATCTGTTTATGATCTACCTTCTCTCTCCTCTCCTCTCCTCTTCAGTAGTCATTGTACTGTACCTTCCTTTCTTATCCTAATGCAGTTCATCCTGATTTTATTCACAAGGAATTGCACTGTTTCTGTCCTTTGAGAAGACTCAGCATATATACCGGGGTATTTTGAAATACCCGTGGTATGATTTTCAATACTGTCCCTATTTATTATTTTAATGTATTTGATTTATTTTTAATCACAAATCAATTGAGTCAGTTACATGGTATGCTTGTTTACAAAGAGCACGTGGAGCCAACTGCCAACTTCCTAACGTGACGCCCACTGTTGAACAGCACAAGAGGTGATCAAGTTGCGCTTGAAATTCAATCCTATTGTTTTCCCGCTAAATATCTTGAATTATAGTTATAACTCAAGTGCCAAATAATAATTCTCCAGTTCAGGGCTCCAGCTATGCATTTGGTTTGTTAACTTGCTAGGTATAGGTGGCTAGCTTGCAAAGCCAAACTTTTGGGATACAGCAGGGACAATCAATCCCATCCTCGATCAATTGTGAGTAGCCTTTTGACAGTTTATTTTTGGGCTGGGTGGTCTTTCCTAGCATTTACTTTGTTCTCTTGCGCTTGTTAGCATTTAGCTACCGTCCGCTATGGCAATTTGTTCTAATCAATGTAAACAGCACCAGTCAAAAGTGTGGACACCTACTCATTCAAGGTTTTTCTTTATTTTTACTATTTTCTACATTGTAGAATAATAGTGAAGACATCAAAACTGAAATAATACATATGGAATCATGTAAAGTTGAAGTCAGAATTTTACATACACCTTAGTGAAATACATGTAAACTCAGTTTTTCACAATTCCTGACGTTTAATCCAAGTAAAAATTCCCAGTCTTAGGTCAGTTAGCATCACCACTTAATTTTAATAATGTGAAATGTCAGAAAAATAGTAGAGTGATTTATTTAAGCTTTTATTTCTTTCATCACATTCCCAGTGGGTCAGAATTTTACATGCACTCAATTAGTACTTGGTAGCATTGCCTTAAAATTGTTTAACTTGGGTCAAATGTTTCAGGTAGCCTTCAACAAGCTTCCCACAATAAGCTGGGTGAATTTTGGCCAATTTCTCCTGACAGAGATGGTATAACTGTGTCAGGGTTGTAAAGGCCTCCTTGCTTGCACACGCTTTTTCAGTTCTGCCCACAAATGTTCTATAGGATTGAGGTCAGGGCTATATGATGGCCACTCCAATATCTTGACTTTGTTGTCCTTAAGCCATTTTGCAACAACTTTGGATGTATGCTTGGGGTCATTGTCCATTTGGAAGACACATTTGCGACCAAGCTTTAACTGATGTCTTGAGATGTTGCTTCAATATATCCACATAATTTTCTCCCTCATGCCATCTATTTTGAAGTGCACCAGTCCCTCCTGCAGCAAAGCACCCCCACAACATGATGCTGCCACCCCTGTGCTTCACGGTTGGGATGGTGTTCTTCAGCTTGCAAGCTTCCCTTTTTTTCCTCCAAACATAACGATGGTCATTATGGCCAAACAGTTCTATTTTTGTTTCATCAGACCAGGGGACATTTCTCCAAAAAGTACGATATTTGTCCCCATGTGCAGTTGCAAACCGTAGTCTGGCTTTTTTATGGCAGTTTTGGAGCAGTGGCTTCATCCTTGCTGAGCGGCCTTTCGGGTCTTGGCTGACTTCTTTAGATTTTCCCATGAGCCTTGAAATACATCCACAGGTACATCTCCAATTGACTCAAATGATGTCAATTAGCCTATCAGAAGCTTCTAAATTCATGACATCGTTTTCTGGAATTTTCCAAGCTGTTTAAAAGCTCAGTCAACTTAGTGTATGTAAACTTCAGACCCACTGGAATTGTGATACAGTAAGTTATAATTGAAATAATCTGTCTGTAAACAAATTACTTGTGTCATGCACAAAGTAGATGTCCTAACCGACTTGCCAAAATTATAGTTTGTTAACAAGAAATTTGTTGAATGGTTGAAAAACGAGTTTTAATGGCTCCAACCTAAGTGTATGTAAACTTCCGACTTCAACTCTAAAGAGATGGCTGTGTCACAGCTTCACCATTTCACCGTGGCTGTCTCCTCGTTGTCTCAGGTGCTCGTGTGAGGAGTTCGTCACTGAACCGGTTGCCTAGAAACAACAAAGTCGACCTAGACACTCAGCCCACTAAGGAAGGCAGAAAAAAGCTTCAGGTGGAACAGACAGGTGCATATTAAGCCCCCCCAGTTCACCACTATCCTCACCCAACTCAGCCATCCTCTTCATGCTCCACACTCCATTTGATAGGTCTGAGCAACCATTGCCTGATGTGGCTCTGAAGCTTTTGACAACGCCCTCATTCTGCACAGGAAACAAGCGCCTATAGAGATTAACATAATTGATCTGGAGAGTACTACGTGTCTAGACATTTTTTGCTTGTTAGAGAAACAAATGTTTCCTTTAAGCCTGAATAGTTGGCAGATGCAGGCTAACATCATACAGTACCGTGGTGCTAGACATCATGTATCCCTCTATCGAGAGAGAGCAAGTAATCCGATTATGATCATAGTGTCATTTAGCCACACTGTCCACTAATGTAGAATTCAAGGCATATTGATTTGTACTGTAATGAGAGAACAAAATGACTCTTAATGAAATCCATGTGTTTCGAGAGGCCTTTTCAGGGGAATTTGCTCCAGCCCCCTCTGTCCTCGATAGGCTGTAACCCCACTCTCCTGTCTGTAGGCCCCTCCCTGAAGAAGAGAAGCTCCTCCCTGACACGAGCTGGGGGGGGCAGAACGCCGACCCCCTCCAAGCTCGATAAGGGGACGTCAGACGACCAAGGTGGCTAGCATGAACCAAGTTTATATTTTCTTTTCTTGTCCTTGTCTGCATTACTCGGGCCTCCTCCTTTTGTAATAACAAGCACGCATCTCCTCCAACATTTGTCTGCTCATTCACTTACCTCTTATTCAGCTCCTAGTACTGATTTGTATGCGCAAGCTAGGGAGGTTTAGGCAGTTCAAGCTACTGTTGGTGCAGTGATTGTAAAATGCAGCAAGCTAGTGATTTAAAACTTCCAAACTGGCCTTCGTCCCTTTCCTCCACTCTTTCCTCCTCTCTCTATAGGTGTGCTCTTTTCCAGCCAACACTACACCCTCGACTGCCCCGAACTCCTGTGCCTTTGTCTGTCCCTGGTCTTTACCAGGGGTTCTCTCTGGTGCTTCGTGTCACTAACCCACCCTGCTCTTTCTCTTACAGATCACTCCTGTATTGTTGCTCGCCTGCTGTGTTTAACTCCCAGCTAACCTCTCCCCTCCACCACCCCCCCCCCCCCCCCCCCCCCCCCCCCCCCCCCCCCCCCACCCCCCCCCCCCCCCCCCCCCCCCCCCCCCTCTCTCCCTCTCTCATTCCTTTGAGCTGCTAAGCACCAGGAATGGCGCCTAACTAACACAATGTTTTGTTTGTTGGTCACGTTGTGTTTGTTGTTTTGCCTGCAGATGACGTTTGTAAGCATTGGATTTGACACATGGTCTCGTGCACCGCGCTGTGTCTCGGTGCCATCCCACTGTAGCTCCTAGGGTTTAGAAAGCACTGACATGGCCGCTGTCTGTGTTAACCATGTCCCACTGCATCCAACATACTGTATGTCTGTGTTAACCAGATCCCACTGCATCCAACATACTGTATGTCTGTGTTAACCATGTCCCACTGCATCCAACATACTGTATGTCTGTTAACCATGTCCCACTGCATCCAACATACTGTATGTCTGTGTTAACCATATCCCACTGCATCCAACATACTGTATGTCTGTGTTAACCATATCCCACTGCATCCAACATACTGTATGTCTGTGTTAACCATATCCCACTGCATCCAACATACTGTGTCTGTGTTAACCATATCCCACTGCATCCAACATACTGTATGTCTGTGTTAACCATGTCCCACTGCATCCAACATACTGTATGTCAATGTGTTAACCATGTCCCACTGTATCCAACATACTGTATGTCTGTGTTAACCATGTCCCACTGCATCCAACATACTGTATGTCAATGTGTTAACCATGTCCCACTGTATCCAACATACTGTATGTCTGTTACTGTATGTCTGTGTTAACCATGTCCCACTGCATCCAACATACTGTATGTCTGTGTTAACCATGTCCCACTGCATCCAACATACTGTATTTCTGTTACTGTATGTCTGTGTTAACCATGTCCCACTGCATCCAACATACTGTATGTCTGTGTTAACCATGTCCCACTGCATCCAACATACTGTATGTCAATGTGTTAACCATGTCCCACTGCATCCAACATACTGTATGTCTGTGTTAACCATGTCCCACTGCATCCAACATACTGTATGTCAATGTGTTAACCATGTCCCACTGCATCCAACATACTGTATTTCTGTTACTGTATGTCTGTGTTAACCATGTCCCACTGTATCCAAGATACTGTATGTCTGTTACTGTATGTCTGTGTTAACCATGTCCCACTGCATCCAACATACTGTATTTCTGTTACTGTATGTCTGTGTTAACCATGTCCCACTGCATCCAACATACTGTATGTCTGTTACTGTATGTCTGTGTTAACCATGTCCCACTGCATCCAACATATTGTATTTCTGTTACTGTATGTCTGTGTTAACCATGTCCCACTGTATCCAACATACTGTATGTATGTTACTGTATGTCTGTGTTAACCATGTCCCACTGCATCCAACATACTGTATGTCAATGTGTTAACCATGTCCCACTGCATCCAACATACTGTATTTCTGTTACTGTATGTCTGTGTTAACCATGTCCCACTGTATCCAACATACTGTATTTATGTTACTGTATGTCTGTGTTAACCATGTCCCACTGCATCCAACATACTGTATGTCTGTGTTAACCATGTCCCACTGCATCCAACATACTGTATTTCTGTTACTGTATGTCTGTGTTAACCATGTCCCACTGCATCCAACATACTGTATTTCTGTTACTGTATGTCTGTGTTAACCATGTCCCACTGCATCCAACATACTGTATTTATGTTACTGTATGTCTGTGTTAACCATGTCCCACTGCATCCAACATACTGTATTTATGTTACTGTATGTCTGTGTTAACCATGTCCCACTGTATCCAACATACTGTATTTATGTTACTGTATGTCTGTGTTAACCATGTCCCACTGTATCCAACATACTGTATGTCTTGTAGTAGTTGTTCAAAGTGACTGTATTTAGAGTATTCTCATTTACAGGGCAAATAGTTTCTCAGTGATATGAGACGCCATGAACTGTTTAAACATCCTTTAGCCTTTTTTGTTTATCGACTCAAACTTTGAATCTCCCATACTGAGAGGAATCCCACAACGAGCCATCCATGTCTGTCCTTAACCTGGATCCTTTCACTAACCAGACAGGGAAAACTCTCCCATCCCCAACCGTTCCTAACCACGTTCCCTGGCCGACCCTGACCTCCAATCAGTCTGGAGCTTCACAGCTGGATCTGAAGAAGTTTGAGGGTCTGGCTCCATGCTTTAAGAGGCTGGCCCACTCTACGTCTAACATGAGTGTCTGCAACAGATGTCCCCTCTCTGTCAGGGAGCCTGAAGGAGGCCTCGACGCAAATCCCTTTATCCAAAGTGCCAAACAGGAATATAGAGCAACGGCCGATTTACTTTAACGTTTCTGTTGTTTATCGACCTTTGTTACTGGGATACTGGTCTTCCATAGGAACCAAGGGGGAACTGTAATCCTTCATTTCGTGAGATCAAGAGCTCTTGGTTTCTACTGTCAGACTCCAGGTCTCCTGCTAATATGTACGCCACTGTCTATTCACATACAGTGCGTTCTGGAACTATTCAGACCCCTTGACTTATTCCATATTTTGTTAAGTTACAACCTTATTCAAAAACTGATTGGAGCAAAAATAGAATGTTTATTTCATTCTGTTTCTACTTTTAAAAATTGTATTTATCACAAGTGCAATATTTGTGTGTGGTCACACGCGTTCTATTATAAAGGCTGTCATGACTAACTGCAATATTAGTGTATTGTTTTTTTTCTCAAGACTTGAGTGTCATTTGCAGTCAAGTCTAGGAAAAAAATAACATTGGATTGCTTTCTTTATTTTTTAGCTGTGAGTTAGGTTCACATTAACCACTTTTATTTTACACAAAGAGACTGCTCATGTAGATCGTATTCTTTGTTGATTAGTTAGTTAAAGCCTGCATTTCTCCCTAGCAGGGATTTTATAAATTTATGATTCGGTGCCAAAAAAATAATGTCACCTTTTTGGGCCCTCACCAATTTTCATCCCTGAGGAAGAGTCTTGGTGGTTCCAAACTTATTCCATTTAAGAATTCTGGAGGCCACTGTGTTCTTGGCGACCTTCAATGTTGTTGACATTTTTTAGTACCCTTCCCCAGATCTGTCTCTCGACACAATCCTGTCTCGGAGCTCTACGGACAATTCCTTCAATCTCATGGCTTGGTTTTTGCTCTGACATGAACTGTCAACTGTGGGACCGTAGACAGGTGTATGTGCCTTTCCAAATCATGTCCAATCAATTGAATTTATCAATTGAATTTACCACAAGTGGACTCCAACCAAGTTGTAGAAACATCGCAAGGATGATCAATGGAAACAGGATGCACCTGAGCTCATTTTTGCATCTCATAGCAAAGGGTCTGAATACTTCCGTTGAGTTATTTCTGTTTTTATTGTTCTATATTTGCGCACCCACATCTACAAACCTGTTTTTGCTTTGTCATTATGGGGTATTGCGTAGATTCATTAGGAAATTGTTTTATTTAAGCCATTTAGAATAAGGCTGTAACAACAAAATGTGGACAGTCCAGGGGTCTGAATACTTTACAAATGCAACTTTAAGTTCTTGTTCTTTCCAATACAAAACACTGCTATAGTCTGAACAGTAGAAACCACTTACTTTGAGCCCTTAACTTATCCTGTTTGTGGGCGGAGTTCACTAATACCCTTTTTACCCCACAGCATCCCCTCTGCACCAGGAACACACCTTGATTAAACCTCATTTGTAGTACTCTTCAGTTGCTTGACACTCACTCTGGGTCTGTGTACCAATACTCTTTCCTGGTCTCCTTGTCTTCATTCCCACTGGGTGGAATCGGTGAAAGGACTAGGTTTCCTCAAGGACTCCCTTTAAGACTATTGAGACACAGCCTTGGTTTCTTATGTGGATTCTCTCCTGTGACTGGTTGAAATCATATGGTGACCCCCAAATCCCGCCCCCTTCTTTGTTGACCCCCCCCCACCCCCACTCGCCTCCTTCTTTTCTTCTTGTTTTGGCTTCTCCATTTTTTGTGTGGTTTGCCTTGTTTCGGCCGTGTAGCTCGCAAGCCCCTGGCGAGCCCCGTGGACGGAGGGTTCCTCAGTCGCCTTCTCATCCCCACCCAGGCCTCAATAGCTAGGAGCAAGAGCGCTGCAGCCCTGTCCGAAGGAGGCGAAGCCCCAGGTAACCCCCACAGAGGAGACCCCCTGTAGAGAGTGAGGACCCAGCAACGCACAGGGACCCATCCCACTGCTGTCCTCCATTATATCACTAGATACAGTATAACATAATTCCACCTCAATCCACACCCCTGCCCCCATTACATCACCAGTTAATAGCTATAAAACACCCACCCAAGGTCCCTACTATGCCCCTAGCTGTATAGACATATATCTCTCTAGCCCAGAGCCCTACTATGTCCCTAGCTGTATAGACATATATCTCTCTAGCCCAGAGCCCTACTATGTCCCTAGCTGTATAGATGTATATCTCTATAGCCCAGAGCCCTACTATGTCCCTAGCTGTATAGATGTATATCTCTATAGCCCAGAGCCCTACTATGTCCCTAGCTGTATAGACATATATCTCTATAGCCCAGAGCCCTACTATGTCCCTAGCTGTATAGATGTATATCTCTAGCCCAGGTCCCTACTATGTCCCTAGCTGTATAGATGTATATCTCTATAGCCCAGAGCCCTACTATGTCCCTAGCTGTATAGACATATATCTCTATAGCCCAGAGCCCTACTATGTCCCTAGCTGTATAGATGTATATCTATAGCCCAGGTCCCTACTATGTCCCTAGCTGTAGACGCGTATCTCTAGCCCAGAGCCCTACTATGTCCCTAGCTGTATAGACATATATCTCTATAGCCCAGAGCCCTACTATGTCCCTAGCTGTATAGACATATATCTCTATAGCCCAGAGCCCTACTATGTCCCTAGCTGTATAGACATATATCTCTATAGCCCAGAGCCCTACTATGTCCCTAGCTGTATAGACATATATCTCTATAGCCCAGAGCCCTACTATGTCCCTAGCTGTATAGATGTATATCTCTAGCCCAGGTCCCTACTATGTCCCTAGCTGTAGACACGTATCTCTAGCCCAGAGCCCTACTATGTCCCTAGCTGTATAGACATATATCTCTATAGCCCAGAGCCCTACTATGTCCCTAGCTGTATAGACATATATCTCTATAGCCCAGAGCCCTACTATGTCCCTAGCTGTATAGACACATCTCTAGCCCAGAGCCCTACTATGTCCCTAGCTGTATAGACGTATATCTATAGCCCAGAGCCCTACTATGTCCCTAGCTGTATAGACGTATATCTCTAGCCCAGGTCCCTACTATGTCCCTAGCTGTATAGACATATATCTCTAGCCCAAGTCCCTGCTATGTCCCTAGCTGTATAGACATATATCTATAGCCCAGAGCCCTACTATGTCCCTAGCTGTATAGACTTATATCTCTAGCCCAAGTCCCTGCTACTGGCTAGGAAAATCCTTTGAAGAAAACTGGCCCTTTTCTGGTTTTTTTTTTTTTTCTGGTGGTTGTCCAGCGGTGTCTATATCACTGTTGATGGGGCCTGCTTGCTCAGTGGTTCATGTCTTGAACAGAATGTGCTATCCAGTAAAAGTACACTTGAGATCACAAAGTTGTGCATACATATGTAGATGGGTGCCACACATACAAGTGCAGGATCTGCTCACATGCACTCACAGCTCAGACACAATTGGCTGGGGTGTGTGTAGAGTCTTGTCTGGGAGCTGGTTCAGTGTCTGAGGAGCCTTGGGAATCAGAGTTCATGCTGGGTGGCTTTGCACTAAGCTACTTTCTTGTGGGCCCAGTGCAGCGCGCAGCTGGTTGCCTAAGAGATTGAGTGTTTGTGCTGGGAACTGGTAAATGAACCCAGGGAGCTGGAGACTTGCCTGACGGTATTAAGAACTAGAGTCTCAAACCACAGACCAGCAGCTTACACTGACTCTGTATGAAAGACTTACTCACTTTTGGGTTTTTGATTTGGATTGGATTCAAGCTGGATATAATATTGTGTGTGGCATTGGCATACTAGACTAAGCCCCTAAAACTCTTGTCTTTTAAAAAACAGAAAATGCTAGAAAGCCTGAAATGACCAGATGAAACAAAGAATATGATTGAATAGGGATGGGAATTTTTGCAAGGGACCTCATGATACCATATTATCACAATACTTAGGTGCCGATACGATATACAGTATATTGTGATTTTCACGATTCTATATGTATTGTGATTCGATATTCCAAACATTTTGCTCACCATATGTCTGCTGCAGATTCAAGCAAGCCATGAGAAAACGACTTTTGATCAGTCATGGAAATAAAAGTGATGAAAAGAATTTGGCTCAAAACAATATATACTGGAGTTTTGGTGCAGGTCCAGCCATTAGAGCAAAATTATTGTGACATTGTCAAAAACAATATTGCTATATATCTCTCGCTCTCTCTAAATGTATAACCCGACATGTAACTACCAATTTTTTTCCCACCCATCACCATGAATGAATACTAGAAATTAATGCACTCCTCCAGTGTGCTTGAGTGTTGCTATTGGATAGTGATGGTTTAGGTGTTTATAGACTGTGAGCGCTGCCAGCGTTTTCTGCTTTGATGTGATGGTTTTGTGACGGTGGTGGGTTGTATGTGCGCTGTGTTCAGTGTCTGCTGTGGCGATGTGCTCATTGCCGTGTTGTGTCGATGTGTTTTGCTATGAGCAGCACCGGAGCTTTGGCACCAATCAGGGGATACCAGTCTGTCCTTGCCTCTCTCTGGCTCCACCCTCCAGCCCTTCCACTTCCAGTTTATCCCCAATGCTTCAACAACCAACTGCGTGCTACCATAATCTAACAATGGGTTGTTTTGTGCTCTTATCCCCCAAACCATTGTCTTCCTCTCTTTCTACTCTCTCTTTCTCTCCATCGCTCTCTTTTTTTTCCCCCATGCCTCTGCTTTGCTCACCCAACTCGGCTGCTTCTACCCGTGCTCCCATTGGCTGGTTTCCCTGCGCTACGATGACTGTGTCCTTTACCAGAGTGTCACCTGTGTCCTCGTTCAGCCTCGCCCAGCCCCCTGCACCTGATGCAGCGAGGACCCGTGCGCAGCCGCAGCATCGACCGGCAGAAGAGCACCACCCTGCCCACCTCGGCCTCGGCAGACCAACTGAACCCCTCACTGGTGAGACGTCATGAATCTAGAGGACATAGAATTAGCATTAATAGAATGGACCAATGGAAGACACCGAATTAGTGGAGTGGTGCAAACGTAGAGCACTTAGAACTAATGTGTTCATGTGCATGATGACAACCTGTTAACTTCTTGGTGCACCCATCCCGTGCACCCATTTTTTTTTTTACATTTTCATGAATTCGCAATATAGCAAAATACAGCTTAGCTTGATGTTAATCCACCTGGCGTGTCAGATTTCAAAAAAGCTTTTCGGCGAAAGCTATCCAAGTGTTTATGTTAGGACATCTCTCTTAGCAGACAAAACATTACAAACAGCTAGCAGCAAAGTAGATTGTTCACGAAACTCAGAAAAGCAATAAATTGAATCTCTTTGATCTTCGGATGTTTGCACTCACAAGACTCCTAGTTACACAAATGTTCCTTTTGTTCCATAAATATTATTTTTAAATCCAAAAACCTCCATTTGGTTGGCGCGTTATGTTCAGAAATCCACAGGCTCGAGTGGTATCCGTAAAGTTCGTAGAAACATGTCAGTTTTTTTTATAATCAATCCTCAGGTTGTTTTTACCATAAATAATCGATAATATTTCAACCGGACTGTAGCTTTCTCAATAGGGGTGAGAGAGAATGTCTGCTCCAAGCTGCTCGCGCATGCAAAACACCGCTAGCACCCAGCCTTCCACTGACGCGATGTGATCTTTCTCACTCATTTTTCAGAATAAAAGCCTGAAACTATGTCTAAAGACTGTTCACACCATGTGGAAACCATAGGAAAAGGAATCTGGTTGATATCCCTTTAAATGGAGGGAAGGCATGCAATGGAACAGAGGTTTTAGGAAAAACAGCACTTCCTGGTTGGATTTTCCTCAGGTTTTCGCCTGCAATATCAGTTCTGTTATACTCACAGACAATATTTTGACAGTTTTGGAAACTTTAGTGTTTTCTATCCTAATCTGACAATTATATGCATATTCTAGATTCTGGGCCTGAGAAATAGGCAGTTTAATTTGGGTACGTTTTTCATCCAAACATCAAAAAAATGCCCCCTACACTCGAGGTTAATGGGGTGTGATTAGGTTTCAATTTTAGCGACATAGTAGTCGGCTATGCATGCATAGTTTTTGTGTTCTTAGCAAGTACAGTCCCCTCCCAGGTCATCAAAAATAAATGAAGGAGACAGTGGAAATGTAGATCATGTGTGTGGGTTGTCTTTCCCAGAAGCCCTTTGGACACCGGGATTTAGTTACAGGAACATGGTGATAACACACTCGCCAAACCTGCAATGATGTTGGACAAAATAACCCCAGTATACAAATGTCACTCAGTTATATGCGTACATCCTCTATAATTTGCCAGTCAAAGCAGCCCTGTGGGTTATCCATCCATGATACTGAGCAGTTTGCTCAGAATCCCACTGCTCTCTCACGACTCGGACAAGTCGGAATTACATTGAATACCTTCATTGTCCATTGGGGAGAAGACCATTGTTCACTAGAGAAATGCTTGTTTACCAAACAATTCAGTAAGACGAGGATGCCACTACTGCATTCAAGTGTTTTAGCCCCCAAGTAGGTTCATTGGGCATTAGCAGCGTCATGTTAGCCTCGAGACATGTTCCATGCAGCCTGAGGCAAGCTTTGATTCGTTCAGTGTCCTCCACTGCCTGGCTCTCTCGCCCTCTGTCCTTTCTCCATGGTCCTCCATGGATATGAAGGAGCGCCTTTGTCACAGACAGACAAAGGAGCCCACAACAGGCTGAGTACAGTTGGAGTGGCTGGCTGTGGCTGGTTCAGGCCATGCAGAGCAGGACAGACAGACGGCGCAGGCAACACCCTGGGCCTATCAAATCAAATTGTATTTGTCACATGAGCCGAATACAACAGGTATAGATAGATCTTACAGTGAAATGCTTACTTACAAGCCCTTAACCAACAATGCAGTTTTAAGAAAAGTAAGTGGTAAGTTAAAAAAATATATTAAATAACAAATAATTAGAGCAGCAGTAAAATAACAGCAGCACGGCTATATACAGGGGGTACCGGTACAGAGTCAATGTAATATGTACAGTAGGTGGAGTTATTAAAGTGACTATGCATAGATAGTAAGAGTAGCAGTGGTGTAAAAGAGGGTAGCCCTTTGAGCTGTTCAGGAGTCTTAACGCTTGGGGGTAGAAGCTGTTAAGAAGCCTTTTGGACCAAGACGTGGCGCTCCGGTACCGCTGTGCGGTAGCAGAGAGAACACTCTGACTAGGGTAGCTGGAGTCTTTGACAATTTTTAGGGCCTTCCTCTGACACTGCCTGGTATAGAGGTCCTGGATGGCAGGAATCTTGGCCCCAGTGATGTACTGGGGGCGTTCGCACTACCCTCTGTAATGCCTTGCGGTTGGAGGCTGAGCAGTTGCCGTACCAGGCAGTGAAGCAACCAGTCAGAATGCTCTCAATGGTGCAGCTGTAGAACTTTTTGAGCATCTGAGGACCCATGCCAAATCTTTTCAGTCTCCTGAGGGGGAATAGGTTTTTTGTGCCCTCCACAACTGTCTTGGTGTGCTTGGACCATGTTAGTTTGTTGGTGTTGTTGTGGACACCAAGGAAGTTGAAGCTCTCGACCTGCTCCTTTACAGCCCTATCGATGAGAATGGAGGTGTGCTCGGTCCTCCTTTTTCCTGTAGTCCACAATCTTCTCCTTTGTCTTGATCACGTTGAGGGATAGGTTGTTATCCTGGCACCACACGGCCAGGTCTTTGACCTCCTCCCTATAGGCTGTCGCATCATTGTCGGTGATCAGGCCTACCACTGTTGTCCTTGCAGTCATGAGTGAACAGGGAGTGCGGGACTGAGCACGCCCCAAATATTGAGGATCAGCGTTGCAGATGTTGTTACCTACCCTTACCACCTGGGGGTGGCCAGTCAGGAAGTCCAGGATCCAGTTGCAGAGGGAGGTGTCCTTAGCTTAGTGACGTGCTTTTAAGGGCACTATGGTGTTGAACGCTGAGCTGTAGTCAATGAATAGCATTCTCACGTAGGTGTTCCTTTTGTCCAGGTGGGAAAGGGCAGTGTGGAGTGCAATAGAGTGCATCATCTGTGGATCTGTTGGGGTGGTATGCAAATTGAAGTGGGTCTTTGGTTTCTAGGATAATGGTGTTGATGTGAGCCATGACCAGCCTTTCAAAGCACTTCATGGCTGCAGACGTGAGGGCTATGGGTCGGTAGTCATTAAGGCAGGTTACCTTTGTGTTCTTGGGCACAGGGACTATGGTGGTCTGATTGAAACATGTTGGTATTACAGACTGTCAGGGACAGGTTGAAAATGTCAGTGAAGGCACTTGCCAGTTGGTCAGCGCATGCTTGGAAATCACGTCCTGGTAGTCCATCTGGCCCTGCGGCCTTGTGAATGTTGACCTGTTTAAAGATGTACTTCTCCTTAATGCAACCACTGTGTCAGATTTAAAAAAATAATAATATGCATATCTTAGCTTCTGGGCCTGAGTAGCAGGCAGTTTTCTTTGGGTACCTTATTCATCCAAGCTACTCAATACTGCCCCCCAGCCATAAGAAGTTAAAGGTCTTGCTCACATTTGCCAGCCCTGCCACATCCGACGAGCGTCAGAGCCGGTGTAGTACGATTCAATGTTAGTCCTGTATTGACTCTTTGCCTGTTTGATGGTTCGTCAGAAGACGTAACAGGATTTCTTATAAGCATCCGGGTTAGAATCCCGCTCCTTGGAAGCGGCAGCTCTGCCCTTTAGCTCAATGCGGATGTTGCCTGTAATCCATGGCTTCTGGTTGGGGTAGGTATTAGAGGTCGACTGATAATGATTTTTCAACGCCGATACCGATTATTGGAGGACCAAAAAAGCCGATGCCGATACCGAAATCGTCCGATTTCAACAACAACAAAAAACAAATGTTTTTTTTTACATTTATTTGTAATAATGACAATTACATTGTCATTATTATAACAGGAATATTTAGACTTATGGATGCCATCCGTTAGATAAAATACGGAACGGTTCCGTATTTCACTGAAATAATAAACGTTTCGTTTTAGAAATGATAGTTTCTGGATTGGACCATATTAAACACCTACGGCTCCTATTTCTGTGTGTTATTATGTTATAATTAAGTCTATGATTTGATAGAGCAGTCTGACTGAGCGATGGTAGGCACCAGCAGGCTCGTAAACCGATGTGAAATGGCTAGCTAGTTAGTGGGGTGCGCACTAATAGCGTTTCAAACGTCTCTCGCTCTGAGACTTGGAGTTGTTGTTCCCCTTGCTCTGCGTGGGTAACGCTGCATCGAGGGTGGCTGTTATCGATGTGTCCCTGCTTCGAGCCCAGGTAGCGGCGAGGAGAGGGATGGAAGCTATACTGTTACACTGGCAATACTAAAGTGCCTATAAGAACATCCAATAGTCAAAGGTATATGAAATACAAATCGTATAGTGAGAAATAGTCCTGTAATTCCTATAATAACTACAACCTAAAACCTTACCTGGGAATATTGAAGACTCATGTTAAAAGGAACCACCAGCTTTCATATGTTCTCATGTTCTGAGCAAGGAACTTAAACGTTAGCTTTCTTACATGGTGCATATTGAACTTTTACTTTTTTCTCCAAAACTTTGTTTTTGCATTATTTAAAACAAATTGAACATGTTTCATTATTTATTTGAGGCTAAATTGATTTTATTGATGTATTATATTAAGTTAAAATAAGTGTTAATTCAGTAGTGTTGTAATTGTCGTTATTACAAATACATTTATTATTCAGTGTCTGCTTTTTTTGGTCCTCCAATAATCGTTATCGGCGTTGAAAAATCATAATCGGTCGACCTCTAGTCAAGAGTGATTGTTTTTTTACAAGATAAGTTTAATGCAAGCTAGCAACTTACCATGGCTCCTCACTGCCTGTACTCGCATAACATGTGGTCAGCCTGGCACGCAATCTCATCGTGAATTGCAACATAATCGGCGATAATCGGTGTCCAAAAATGCCGATTACCGATTGTTATGAAATCTTGAAATTGGTCCTAAATAATCGGCCATTCCGATTAATCGGTCGACCTATAATTTCTACCCCACTAGAAGCAAACAGTTTAGAACTAAATTCACCCTGCTCTTTTACTAAGCAGTGTTCAGATAAACCCTGATTAAATAGTTATAGCTGTACACACACACCTTCTAAGTTTGGCATGCATGTCAGTTTACGTGTGTGACCCTCTGTGTTACCAGGTGTGGGTGTCCTTGCTGTGCCGGTCAGCATACCCCTCTTGTGGTACGGGCTTTTTATAAATGGATATATTTGAATCAGACTTGCCCACACCTGTGATGTTATTTAAAGCCTGCTGTGTGCTGCAGTAGCGGGGGACACTCTGAGACCACATGGGGAAGACTGTCTGTGTCATGGATCAGGTGCTATCTGGTCACTCCATGTTATCGATCCACTTCTACTGGTTCACTGTATTCTCATGAAGGGTTGCTGTTCTAGTGTTAATCTGTGTTATTTTAAGGATACCCTAGCCGGATGACGTAATGGCCTGAATTGCCTCTCTCTTTGTGGAACGACAGAAGGAGAAACGGTTCTCGTCGCCCGGAGGGAAGCGCCCTGCCTCGCCCTCCAACATCGCGGGACGCCACCGCTCGCCCTCCCCTGCCACCCTCCCTGTCAGCAAAAGAACCCCATCCCCCAGTGCAGCAAAGTAAGACATCACAGCTCTCCCCCAGAAAATGTGTTAACAATATTGGATATTCTTGTTTAATTGTGTACTATGAAATAGTTTAGATTTGTTGGATAGTTGATAAAACTGTCAAATCTTGTCTGCCCTCTACAGGCAAAGCCCCCGTAACCGTCCCCCGTCACCCGGAGGTACCAAACATCGCCCCCCGTCCCCTCAGCCCAGCTCGGCCAAGCCCCCATCCCCTCAGCCCAGCTCGGCCAAGCCACCACCCATCCAGAGACCGGCCCTCACCCCGACCGGCCCCCCCACCCTGCGGAAGAAAGACTCCAAGCCAAAGGACCTGTGTCCCATCCAGGCTGTGGCCCCCCAGTCCCCAGAGCCCCCCCAGACCAGCTCAACACCGACTCCTGCTCCCACATCCTCCACCAAGACCAAAGACAAGGACGGTGAGCAAAGATAACCTACAACCTCACTGAGATGGGCTTTCTCTCTGAGCTGAGTTAGCTATTTCCATCTGTTAGTACCACAGTAATGACATAAGGCTGAAATCTCACTTAAGTAAGGACTTTGCCGAGCTCAGATTAATCAAGAACCAACGCTGACAATCTCAGTCTTATAAGGAGAGAGGGAAGGAGAGAGGGAGCCTATACTGTAAGCCTCTGAGGCAGTGTGTTGGAAACCCTGTATTGTATTACTAAGTTCCCATAAAGAGCATCAGCCTCTGCTCTGTCCTCTATCCGGATGTATCTAAATGATTTATATCAGTGATCATCAACTAGATTCAGCAGCATATTTTTTTTGTTGAGTGGATGGATCGGGGGCCAGAACATAATTATAAATGATTTGTAGACTGCAAATTGACCGCAAGAAGCCCAAACAGATATAATATGTATATGATCTCTGTTATACGTGGAAATACTTTAAGAGATTTCCCAAATTAAATTAACTTGGACCTGATTTCCTGGTATAAAGAAAATATACAAATATGTCCAAAAGAGGGCCAAATAAAAAGCCGTGGCCTGCCAGTTGGGGAACCCTGATCTATGGCTTAATAGCCGTTTCAACGCAGTGTGTTAGTGGGCTCCTGTGCGGTTCATTAGCAAGAGAAAGGGACATGGCAGCCCCAGCAGCAGCTTAGTGTGGAGCTGTAAATGTTCTGTGAACCAGCTGTAGTTCCATGCTGTTAGCCCTAGAGGTCTAGTACCCCCTTCTGGTTGGAGTCCTGTACTACTACTGTATAACTCATTAGGAGATAGTTAAGGAGAGGGTTAATGGATTGTGTGTGTGTGTGCGCTGAAGGCCCTCACTGCTCCCAATGGAACTTATTCTGCAGTATATCTTTTTATGACCAGCAGCCACAGAGATGGCTGTGTGTCGCTCTCTGTGTGTCGCTCTCTGTGTGTCGCTCTCTGTGTGTCGCTCTCTGTGTGTCGCTCTCTGTGTGTCGCTCTCTGTGTGTCGCTCTGTGTGTGTGTGTGTGTACTCTGTAGTAGTGCTATGGCTGCTGTGTGGTTATTATGTTGTGGCTTGGTTATGTCAAAGGTTCACTCATTTATAACGTTTTGAGGTTTTAGTGCATCTGAGTGATTTATCAATTCCCTGGGTCATTTCATGTTTTCATGTGTATCTGAGTGATTGGCGGTGAAGCCGGCAGAAATCCGTAGCGTTGTGATAGTCGCTATCACTACACTGGAAGTTCTAAGTTGCAATATTCCTACCTGGAGAAATGTCATTTAACAGAGGGTCTAGCACATTATTTCTGTTTGTCTGCCTCTTTAGTCCAAGGTGCATTGCATGGCGACGTTGCCAGAGATGTTATAGAAAGGAGATAGGAATCCAATGAATGAAGGAATGTATACCGCCCCACCCAGTAGACTTTTGACCAATCACGTTCACGTTGTCATGCTGTGTCACGCGGTTTCTAAGCTAATCGTCATGCAATCCCTTCTCAGCCTATTTTCCTCAATGCCACGATTCCAAAGCTATACGATACTATAGATGGCAAGTTGATTCTCACATCTCAGAAAAAAATTGTAATGATGTACTTCTTGCTGACGAAATTCGTGCTCATGTTGGGTTTTTGAGCTAGTGACCCAATAGACTCCCATTCACTCCTTGAAGGAGAGCACACTATTGACGTTTCCCATCACCTCAAAAGTATATCGGCCGTTGAGAATGTCAGACTACTGTGAGGCACATCGATCTGCAGGTTGAACATGGTGAGATTGTAGACTCCTAAATTGATAGTGCAGTTTGTTTAGGCGATTTCTACAGCTAACTAGCTAGTTTGCATGCTGATATTGTCTTTCGAATTTGTGTGTAGCTACGTTTGCTAGCTAGCTACGTTTGCTAGCTAGCTAGATAGCCAGCCAGCCCATAGAGAGAACATTGCATTGTGGATTTTGTAGTCGACTTGAGCTGCAACCGATATCCACAAAAATTCTCCTTGTTGCTACCAGCCTTCATTATAATGCCGAAATGAAACATTTGTTCACAAAAAATATTGTTCTCACATATTAGTGTTATTTAACACACTCTAAATTAAAGCAATGGTTTTGGGTGGATTTTTCCTTTTAATGAAACAATACATTTACTAACCTCCTGTGTGGCTCCTATCGGTCTCTCAGAGAAGTCCATGGCGGGCACCAACTCTGCAGCCGAGGCCGCCATGATCCTTGCCGAGAACCGCCGTCTGGCACGGGAGAAGAAGGAGAGAGAAGAGGCACTCCGAGTACTGAGAGAGGAGGAGGAGAAGTAAGGAGGCATGCTGCTAGAACACTTTCAAGTGGTCTCCATCTTTCTGTGGGGGGGGGGCATTGACCTTTCCTATCCTATCTACAGGCTGAGGAAGGAGGAGGAGAAACGCTTCGCCGAGGAGGCACGGTTGAAACGCCTGGAGGAGGAGAGGAGGCTAGCGGAGGAGAAGAAGAAAAAGGAGGAGGAGGACGCTCTCATGGCCGAGGCAGACCGAGAGAGACTGGAGGCTGAGGAGGCCGGGAGACAGGCTGACCTACAGAAAGAGGTAGGGACACACACATTGACAGTGTTGTTGGTGTCATTTTATAGTTTGATTGGTTGCTTGTGATTGACCACCTGTTTGTCCAATCGCAGCGTGAAGAGGCGGAGGCTCAGGCTGCAATTGATGCAGAGAAGGTCCGCATTGAGAGGGAGAGGGTAATGGCCCAGAACCATAAGGAACGCATGGAGAGGAAGAAGGTGGGTGGAGAATCACCATCACATCATGCATGCTTGATCATACACACTGCATACATTGACTGGATGTTTCAGTAACCTGTTCATCATGCACACTCAGTAAAAATAGCACCTGCATCCACTCCCTGTATACCAACACTTGAATGTAAAGACAGCCCAACCATTCAACCATTTTATAACTTGTTTTACATTGAGCATGTCTGCAGGGTGTAATTTGCCAGAAATTGTTCACGTGAATCTCCCTGTTGCTCTTTGACTTGCAGAGAATTGAGGAGATCATGAAGAGAACCAGAAAAGGAGACCAAGAAAAGGTGAGTTCACATTTCTCAAGCTCTGATATCTCCATGGAAACTGCTTTCCACAATAGCCAAATCAGCTGGATTAAAACATCCAGTAATCCTCCCACATACTAGTTGATACATATTTTAACTGGCGCTCTGTCCATGTGTCCTGTGTAGGGAGGAGATGATGATGATGATGATGATGATGAGAAAGACATACAGGATGAAGAGGGAGAGGAGGAGGGCGAAGAAGAAACCAACTGTGTCGAAACCAAGGGTAACTGTCCTCACTTAACCATCCCTTTGACACAACGGTGTGTGTGTGTGTGAGACAGCTGGGCAGTATGGGCAAAAGTCCCATAAATGGACTGAGTTATAGCTATAAATAGAACGATTAACTTTAATGAGTACTTGCTACTACTGCTACTTTAGATGTAACCATCAACTGTCTTGTTAGAAATTTCCCAAATTAGCAGTCTTCTTTCATTTCAAACTTCACATTTCTCTGGTATAGGCTATTTATCCCAGTTATCAATATCAGTAAAATGCCTTTGGTAAGTGGTCGTTGTTAATCATTTTCAGTATGTCATCCCAGCTCTAGCATGTGTTAGGGGTGTGAACATTTAAACATTCAAATGTTTAAACAAAGTTGGGATCCTTATCATTACATATTTTTTTTTTATACCAAATTTAAATCACAATGCAGTTATCATATTATTATAACATATTGTTTTCTGTGTTATAGCCTAACTAGATGATTGGCTATGAAGGCCTGGGGAATGTTGTTCTTTCAATAAAAACAGAGTGGAAGGGGCCAACGTTAGGCTACTTTGGTGAATTTGCAAGGCAAGAAAATCAAGACATTGTGAGACACAGATTTCCTAGACATTCTTTCTGCCTGCCCCCTCGTCCCTCTCTCTTACCCTGGCTCGCCTGCTCTTGGCCAGAGTTCTGTATATGATGACGAGACACTCATGTCTCCACCCTAACAGTAGGAATTGTTGTCCCAAAGGAGGGAAAGCAGGTGACAAGCTCAGGTCCAAAATAAATAAGACCTTTTTGGACAGATTTTGGCAAGAGTGAAACCTCTTGCTTTGCCGCTTCCTCTCTTTGCTAATGATGCTAGTGTGTGTGTGTTCAGTCTTCGGTCTTTTGCACGTAGAATATCCTAGCCAGGGCCTCCCGTGTGGCGCAGTGGTCTAAGGCACTGCATCTCAGTGCTAGCTGTGCCACCAGAGACTCTGGGTTCGAGCCCAGGCTCTGTCGCAGCCGGCCTTGACCAGGAGGTCCATGGCCTAGCGTCGTCTGGGTTAGGGAGGGGTTGGCCGGTAGGGATATCTTGTCTCATCGCACACTAGCGACTCCTGTGGCAGGCTGGGCGCAGTGCACGCTAACCAGGTTGCCAGGTGCACAGTGTTTCCTCCGACACATTGGTGCGGCTGGCTTCCTGGTTAGATGCGCGCTGTGTAAAGAAGCAGTGCGGCTTGGACATTGCAAGCCATGAAATTGTGGGATACAGCTTTTGATTGCCGATAGATAGGCCTAGTGCACGGTTTTGACTGTCTGGTGGCTGACCTGGCTATACTGATAGATAGGCCTAGTGCACGGTTCTGACTGTCTGGTGGCTGACCTGGCTATACTGATAGATAGGCCTAGTGCACGGTTCTGACTGTCTGGTGGCTGACCTGGCTATACTGATAGATAGGCCTAGTGCACGGTTCTGACTGTCTGGTGGCTGACCTGGCTATACTGATAGATAGGCCTAGTGCACGGTTCTGACTGTCTGGTGGCTGACCTGGCTATACTGATAGATAGGCCTAGTGCACGGTTCTGACTGTCTGGTGGCTGACCTGGCTATACTGATAGATAGTCAGAACCGTGCACAAGGCCTGTCTGGTGGCTGACCTGGCTATACTGATAGGCCTAGTGCACGGTTCTGACAGTCTGTCTGGTGGCTGACCTGCCTATACTGATAGATTGTTGTGAATTGACAAAACTTTTGATGAATTTTTCTTGGTTTTAATGGACACAGATACAAAAATGGCAGTTTAAACTTTAAGAAAAATTGTCCAGGCGTCACATCCCTAGTGAGTGCATACACTGTATGTGATTGACTTGTCTGTTTGCACAGACACCACTCCTCTTTGTGAGTGTGCATATTGAGTCATCTGCCATCTGCTTATTTGTCCCCGCAGACGATGAGTCAACCCAGCCCAGAGATATTGCCTTGGAGACGGACGACCTGGAGCGTGGACTGGCCCGCAGCGAACCTATGGGAGTGCGGGAGGAGCCGTTGGGATGCGTGAACGGGATACCAGAGGCAGACAACAAGGAGAACAACAGAACCACCGCTGAGGGGCCTCTGGCTGTGAGGTATGACACACACACCCACACAAGGTATACCACTCCCAAAATGCTCTAGAGACAATAATATAGGATTATTTTTGGCTATAGGCATCTTTCATTCACTCCCTCTCTCCCCTCCAGTCCAGTGCCTAAGGTTCGTTTAGTGGGGGGCTCAGAGTTCCTGAACGAGGACTCTAACAAGCTGTCCCCGGGGCTGAACGGTAAGCCTGGCTCCTGGAGCTTCGAGGAATTCATTGACCTGGGCGTCAACTCCAAGGGCCGTCCCCTCATCGATGCTGACGGCCGCAACCAGGGCCTCATCGACTGTGACGGGGCCCCCAATGGACCCAGGGTGGCATTCGAGGACAAGGGAACCCCCGTGGCCACCCTCCACCCCTCCAGTCAGCCCATTGAAGCCCTGTCAGGTGTGAGAGTTATTTTGGAAACAACTGTTTGTATAGTTGATTTATTGTTACTGTACTGCACATGTTGTATAGAAAAGTGAATTGCTTTGTGGATGTCAAATATTGACACTTGTTCTCTTTGTGTCTTTCTCTCTCTAGAGATGTGAGGCTGCAGCTCTCCCTTCAGAGGCCTGTGAATATTGCACTTCCAGAGTTCTTGTCCAGCTGAGCTCCAGACCCCCTTACCCCCTCCACACGTACACACCCGCCCTCAGCCAAGGAAGAGCACAGGGGTTGAGGGGGGGACAGGGACTCCCAGAACGCTAACTTTGCACCCCCACCACATGAAAAGAAAAACTTTTTTTTTTATATATATATCTAAAAAGAGAAACAAAGCTTCAGGGGAAAATCTCTATTCCTCCTTCAATGTGCTCACTTCAAGGGCTCATCCTCCCATACGTATAACAGTTGACACTTGGTTATTTTTTAAATGTTGTTTTGTTCATACTGTTGTTTTTTAAGTGTTGTGCAGGGCGTGCGACGTAATTTATTAATTTTGTTGTCTTCGTTAAATGTAATTGCTGGTTTGAGAATATTCCAGGATCTATGTACATAACACTTTGCTATATGATCGCTATGAGTTCATTACTTCTCGTGTCATGAGTGAGTCAGGAAACTCTAGTACTGATTGGTGGGCTGGGGAACCTGGGTATTCTAGTCTCTCAGGGTCTGCCTACATGAGCCCTAAGTATCTCCAGTGGATAAGGGAGTATTTACACGTGTGTTACGACTTGCCGGTTCCCAAACCAGAAGCGGCACTATGTAACTCTAATCCCATCCTACCCAAATTGTAATCCGACCTAGAATTCGGGATTTGTCCTTGCTCTCCTTTAAACTCTCCAGGTCCTATTCTCCCATGGTTTACCCCTATGCCCCTCCACCTTCCCTTGCCATCTCCCAGCAGTCCCTTACTCCTGCTCTTCTCCTTATGGACACTAGGGGGCACTCAGGTCTATGAATCAAACAAATGGTTTATAAAATGACTGTTGCCTACTAACCTAAGGTAGGAGGCATAAAATAAATGCCTGAGTGGGGTCGGAAGAAACCGGAAGCATACGGCTTTCAAACTTCGCCTCTTCTCAGCTTTTCCCCTGAGAACCGGATGCTTCCGGCACTGCTGAGGGTGGTTGCCTACTATTTCAAATTTACAAACTGAAGGATGTAGGAATTTGACAAAGCTGGTGATTTAGTAAATATTTGTGAACTGTTGCTGTTAACTTTCGGTTCCTGGTCTTTAGGTTTATGTTATGTTTTTACATGTATGTAGACTTAATGTTTAACTAACTCATATCAATTTTGAATTTAATTGCATCCTGAGCGCTGAGGTATAACTTGACCCTCAGCAATGACTGCATGAATTTATACATTTACCATATGAATGGCTATAGCCCATAGTGGATTAACGTGTGTGTGTGTATGTTGGTTAATTGCAGTCAGACGAGGTCCATGAGTTTCATTTTATGTCACTCTTCTCTAAGGGGTGTACTAGTCCAGAAACTAACTTGAATGGTTGAAAGTTCTCTTACGACGCCCAAAGTTCCTTTTTCTAGGGCTAAAACACAGTTTTGACCTGGCTGTAGATGTATGGAGTGTCTCCTACATTCGCTGTCTGTCTAGCTCATTCCATACAAATTCCAGTGCTTCTCCACTAAGCATCTATGTTACTTCTCCTGGTAAAAAAAAAAAAAAAAGCGTTTGTTTCAATTATTTGTGTCATAATTTGGACGTCTGTTTATATACAATATACGAAAATCTATTTCCTCATATTTAAGTGTTATTGTATTATGTATGTAATCAGTATTGGGCCTGTGGGTGGGGTACTGCGAATGGATGTTACTTTATTTAAATGTTTGTTCTATTAGACTCGTGCCCTTTGCCAGGGTAGTCAGTGCTGTTACCCTATGCTCTGTTCTAAATTAAGCCCTGTCTCCTGCCCTCTAGGCACTTTAGTAGATTGGATTGGTGTAAGCAATATGGTAACGATTCCGCAAGGTGAAGCTATTATATTGCTTATACCTGTCAAATGCTTACAAAGTGCCATGGGATAGGGACTAAGGGTTGGTGTGGAATTGAGTCAGGTCCGGTTTTGGTGTTACCCAGGAGGCTACAGGAAACCCTCCTGTTCTCCAGTACTCTGAGCCTAGGGCAGGGGATCCTCAGACTGTAGAGGGAAGATGTCTGTGCACGTTGATTGAGGGCATTTTGTGAAGTTCTGACTTTCATCCCCCAACCACCTCTGACAATCGCCTTGGTCTCCGACAGGGGTGGACTGAGGGGTGGAAATGTTTCAGTGCTTTATCACAGTGTGAAAGTTTGCAGTCATATGGTGTCTGAAGGTTAACATGAACTCTGACTACTGTGCCACACGCTTCTCTGTATAGCAGCAGTGTGACGGAGTGAATCTACCGCTAAATGATGGATTTGGTCAGTCTTGTTCTTGTCTCGTTTATGGGTTCTTTCAAATCTGTGTGGAGAAGCTTGAATTCCCTATGCTTGAATCGTCCAAACGGAGAGGTTTGGGGACCTTTGTTTTTTGCTTCATAATAAATCTGTTGACTGTCACATTTAATTAACCAGAAGGTTTCTCTGAAATAGCTTTATATTTTACATACCTTATGTCTGGACTTAGACCCATGAGCTTAGCTTTGAGAATGTAACTTTAACTAAACAAACAAGCCCGTAATCATTTAACATGCTTCTCTTTCTGAGGAGAAACCTTTTTTTTTGTTTTCATGTGCAACCAGTTTTATTATTCATCACAACATAAGACACTTTGCACTGTGGGAGGTTTTCCACTTCTTGAAAGGGTTGAAAAGCTTTCTAAAATGAATTACACGGGGTTGACTTGTCATCAAGAAGTAACTTTACTGTATAGTCCTGTTCGAGAGGTGTGTGTGTGTGGTATTCTGGAAAGAAAGTTTTCTCTCCTCTCCGGTCTCCTCCCATTCAGGCCTTTTATGAACTCCCCTCCTTGACTTGACTAACCGTTTATCTTTTCAAAGTGCAGGGGATTGCTGTAGACTTGTTCAATATGAACCGCTTGTTCCTTGGTCAGGTCTACATGTGCTTAGCTAATGGCAGTGGCGCTGGCACATCCAGTCACGGATACTGTAGATCGGACCAATACAGGACAGTCGCTGCTTTAATACTAGAAATGTTCCAGGTCCTGTTATGTTTTTTAATTCCCATCCCTTTCTGCATCTGTGGGCCTGAATACAGAGCTAACTGTTCTTAATTGATCTCATGATTCAGTAGCTATGACGGTAGAATAGAATGCCTTAGATTGAGAATAGGCTGTATTTTTATTTTATAGTAATTAATAACTAATCAAATGTGTCACGTGTCCTTACGTCGGCCATGACAATCATTCTAACCGACCAGGGCTACAATGTGAATATCAATAGCTTTTTCAGACCCTAACCCAAGCCATGTCCACAAATTATATTTGTAAATATATCTAAAGTGTTCTGAGAAGATATGAACTGTTAAAATAAAGTTTTGCTAAATAAAAGTAGGCTTTTTTGTTATTTCTGTCTAGCAGGTGAAAATACTCAATTTTATCGCTTGCCTTTATTGACCCATCATAATGTGCATTCACATCCCGAACTTTCTCTCCACGTCAGAAAGTTACAGTATGAGTACATGATTAGATTACCATCTCATAACACCACTTGATGCCTACAGAAGACCTAGTTTGTCCATAATGATTATTACAAGAAGCGTTTGTTATATGTGAGACCCTCATACGTAACTCTGCAAACATCACTTCAGAGATGCCGTGGCCGATTTTATTTAGTGAAGCTAGTATATAATTCAAGAAGCAATGTGAAGCGTTGTAACATGTAATGGCCATATTAGTATTATCAAAGCTGTGTTCCAGTAAGGCAGTGAAAATAGCATTCCCTAATATGGCTATGCAGTGTTCAAGCTTGTTAGTATTGCATATCGAAGGCCCACGAAAGAAAACCAGTTGACGTGTGTTAGTATTCAACAATGACAAAACACTGGAACAAGATTCCTATTTGGCTGCTGTTCAAATTCACTCAGGTAATTGACCTTTTTCTAGTTTTAACCCTTGGATTGACCTCTCAACTTTAGTTGGCACTAATTTATGTTCCTGACCCTGTCAAAACACCTGAACATGAATGACAGACAGAACTTTTTGGGCCTCCTGGCTGGCTGTGCTCACAGCTTCTTAGCACAGTCAGGGCAGTAGATGTTCTCTCCGTTGATGACAAAGCGCTTGTTGGCCAGGGAGAGGGAGCATTTCTTGCAGTTGAAGCAGTACTCGTGCCAGGAGTGACCCTCGTAGTTCACCACGTTGGTCCCATGGCCAAACCCTGTATTATGGGAGATGGTATGTGGAGCAGTCAGCATAGTAATGGGACAGATATATGATGACCAGTGCTGCTTAGTCAAAATATAATCTCAGCAAAACAGAATATCATGTCATTAAATCTTTTATCATAAAAACAGAGCATCTGTCCATGCAATTTCAGGCATACATGTTCATGTAAACTATGTGTGTGGGTGACTGACCTGTGATGGGGTTCTTGCAGCCGTTGCACTGCTTGGCAACGGAGGTCTTGTAGCAGTCCACACAGTAGACGTGCTCCTCGTGGGAGGTGAAGCGGGTTCCGGCCAGGTTCTTACGGCAGGTACGACACACAAAGCACTCAGAGTGCCATGGCTGATCTTGGTAGCTTATACCACCTGAAGTGATGGGCTGAGGGGAGAGAAACACCATGTTAGTTCTATTGGAAGACAGACTTATTCTCTATGAATAATAACAGAAAGCATTTCCTTTAGCTTGTACCTTACGAATACTATAATTAGGTATACTGTAATGACACTGTCATAAGGGACAGATTGAAATGCATTGGAAGGAAGGAGTAGTGGTCCAAAATAGGGGAGGGTTGTCAATTTTATTTATTTACAGTTGAAATTGAACAGTTGAAATTGAGGTGAGGAAGACTGTTTCAGGCCTACCAGAGTTACTCCTATAATCTACCAATATAATGCTTATCTTTATACAAAATATTCAGATTGAATATGTACGAATTACCCTCCTGTACGTCAAAATCTGTAGAGCAGGCGCAGTACCCCTCTGACAAAGAAAAGCATGTTGTCGTAGCATGCTGCCGGCATATCTCTCTCTCTGGGGTATATAATATTAATATCAAACGGTGGACACCTATGCCTATAGGCCTTTGCATGCAATGTCCTGATGCATTTAGTGCTCAAATCTCTGACAGCTGAACCGTGAGGTGGACAATTATTGTTTTCGGAAAAGAAGCCCCCCCAAAAAAGAGGCTTTAAAGTTTTGCATATGCTACACATCGAAACACAAGAAATAGTGCTTCTGTAATTGGTTCTCGTCTTTAAGGACACGTAAATGTGGCTCATTTGGCTAACAAATGTTTATTGATGTTTATTGATGGCGCTGACTGCGCCAAGTCGGATCTGACTGCATATAGATGTCCAGTAAATTAAAATATTCCCTGTCATGTTGTCCGGTGCCAAATATATTCCTAAAGGAAACTGAAATGCCATATTGTTTTTATGCAGATTTTAGAATATTCACATCAATCTGTCTACAATCAGACGGAAACCTAGCTATAGACACCCTGAAGACTCTGGCAAGTGTGCTAGTCCAGTGTCACTTTGATTCTGTCTGCACATCATGGTTCACCAGCAGCCCCAAACATCTAAAGATATAGACCAAGAATAAAGAACAGGCTACCAGCCAAACAAGTGTGTAAGAATTTAACTTAAACTCCCTCATACTCATCTGGAGGTTGAGCACTTTTTCGTCTGTATCTCTGTAATTAAATATGTATTTATGTCAAATATAGGGACCACAATGGAAATAGGTCCCTGACTTTATTGTGCAATCCTGGCCACTATTAACATGTTTGTGTATATATGTATTTTTGTAACTGACAAATCAGATCAATCGATCAATTCAAACTGTGCAGCGGCCAATTGATGAAAGGAAAGGGACATCTGTTGAAAAACAAGAAGTTTAATGACATTCGGAGATTCAAGCCAAGCCTACAATGTAGGGAGGGATGCATTTTCTGTTTGTTGACATAGTCTATTTATTGTGGTGTTGAAAACCCTGATATTGAAATGCTTGAAGTCTGTATACTTTCTTTATTGGTTGTATTGGTTGGCACAGAAACCTGTTGGTGGAAAATTTGTTGAATATACACTGCTCAAAAAAATAAAGGGAACACTTAAACAACACAATGTAACTCCAAGTCAATCACACTTCTGTGAAATCAAACTGTCCACTTAGGAAGCAACACTGATTGACAACAAATGTCACATGCTGTTGTGCAAATGGAATAGACAACAGGTGGAAATTATAGGCAATTAGCAAGACACCCCCAATAAAGGAGTGGTTCTGCAGGTGATAACCACAGACCACTTCTCAGTTCCTATGCTTCCTGGCTGATGTTTTGGTCACTTTTGAAGGCTGGCGGTGCTTTCACTCTAGTGGTAGCATGAGACGGAGTCTACAACCCACACAAGTGGCTCAGGTAGTGCAGCTCATCCAGGATGGTACATCAATGCGAGCTGTGGCAAGAAGGTTTGCTGTGTCTGTCAGCGTAGTGTCCAGAGCATGGAGGTGCTACCAGGAGACAGGCCAGTACATCAGGAGAAGTGGAGGAGGCAGTAGGAGGGCAACAACCCAGCAGCAGGACCGCTACCTCTGCCTTTGTACAAGGAGGAGCAGGAGGAGCACTGCCAGAGTCCTGAAAAATGACCTCCAGCAGGCCATAAATGTGCATGTGTCTGTTCAAACGGTCAGAAACAGACTCCATGAGAGTGGTATGAAGGCCCGATGTCCACAGGTGGGGGTTGTGCTTACAGCCCAACACCGTGCAGGACGTTTGGCATTTGCCAGAGAACACCAAGATTGGCAAATTCGCCACTGGCGCCCTGTGCTCTTCACAGATGAAAGCAGGTTCACACTGAGCACATGTGACAGACGTGACAGTCTGGAGACGCCGTGGAGAACATTCTACTGCCTGCAACATCCTCCAGCATGACCGGTTTGGCGGTGGGTCAGTCATGGTGTGGGGTGGTATTTCTTTGGGGGGCCGTACAGCCCTCCATGTGCTCGCCAGAGGTAGCCTGACTGCCATTAGGTACCGAGATGAGATCCTCAGACCCCTTGTGAGACCATATGCTGGTGCGGTTGGCCCTGGGTTCCTCCTAATGCAAGACAATGCTAGACCTCATGTGGCTGGAGTGTGTCAGCAGTTCCTGCAAGAGGAAGGCATTGATGCTATGGACTGGCCCGCCCGTTCCCCAGACCTGAATCCAATTGAGCACATCTGGGACATCATGTTTCGCTCCATCCACCAATCAGACTGTCCAGGAGTTGGCGGATGCTTTAGTCCAGCTCTGGGAGGAGATCCCTCAGGAGACCATCCACCACCTCATCAGGAGCATGCCCAGGCATTGTAGGGAGGTCATACAGGCACGTGGAGGCCACACACACTACTGAGCCTCATTTTGACTTGTTTTAAGGACATTACATCAAATTTGGATCAGCCTGTAGTGTGGTTTTCCACTTTAATTTTGAGTGTGACTCCAAATCCAGACCTCCATGGGTTGATAAATTTGATTTCCATTGATAATTTTTGTGTGATTTTGTTGTCAGCACATTCAACTATGTAAAGAAAACACTATTTAATAAGAATATTTCATTCATTCAGATCTAGGATGTGTTATTTTAGTGTTCCCTTTATTTTTTTGAGCAGTGTATTTTATATAATAATGAATATTGCATCAAAATATTGAAAATGTGATTTTCCCCCTGGCTGATCATTGTCTGCAGCCGGCTTTGATCGTAATGTAATGAAACAAGCAGGGAGAGTGAGCTCATGTGTGGTGGTCGGTGAACCATCAACCTTCTGGCCTGTAGCCCTAAGTGGCAGCCCTAAGTCAATATCCTCGTTAATAAAGACAAATTCACTACAGTTATTTGTGGTAGTAAACATACTTTAGATTTAATTCTATGATGGGAAGGATGTTCAATTTATTTTACAGCACAAGAGGGTCATGTGAAAATATTTAAATTTGGGGAGGGGGGTGCATTTTTTTTATGACATCTTGAGTTGGACCATTACTATCCTAATAAAAAAAATCTGTATTTGGGTGTGTGAAGGGGAACATTTTGTTATTCACCTGCTTGCAGTGGAAGCATTTCTTGGCAAACTTCTTGTCATGGCACGGGCCGCAGTAGATGTCATCGCCCTTGTTCAGGAAGCTCTGTGAGCGGATTGGCTGCTTGCACTCAAAGCAGGTGAAGCACTCCTCATGCCACACCTTCTTCTTATACTCCACGTTCTGCGTGCCTGGCAATCCAAGATACAGAAGAATAGAATAAAAAAAAACTGTTTCATAATGTGGGAATTGAAAATGTCAACATTGAAAATGTTAACAGCAGCCACATGTACAGTGCTAGGTCACTTTAAAGAAAAGATGAAGAAGTGCATTGTGGTTATGGTTAAGCCCACCTGGCATGACCACCTTGTAGCAGGCCTGGCACCGGTTGCCATCCTCGCGGGAGCCACACTTGCCACACATGATCTTGCCGTCGTCCCTGGCGCTGAAGGGCTCGTTGGCCAGGGGCTTGTAGCACTTGGCACAGCGGAAGCAGTCCTCGTGCCAGTGGCGGTTCTTATGGTTCAGCTCCTGGACAGGAAGGAGGGGAGAAGGTCAAGAGTAAGATACATTAATACACACGGGCTTCATACACACCTCATTAAACTGAGGCTCATTTCCCTATCAATTGTAGGCTACGGTATTCAGAGGAGTTTGCCAGAAAACAGAGTATGTCCATCTGGAAAGAATTATTAGCATTGGAGATGAAGTGAATTTGAGTGCAGCGTAGCATGAAGGACTGACAGCCAATACAGGCAGACTACAGCCATGGTGAAACAATCCTACGGGGTTAGTCAGTAATGATAGACACTATCAGACAAGTGTCCGTGACTGAATGTTGACTGTTATGTTGTGGAAGCTGCTGCTCATTGAGGAAGAACAGATATGAAACACTGGTCTTAATCTGGACATATGAACAGAAGCCAGTCAGCCTACTGAACACAAACACATTCACACATTTAAGGGCACACACAAACACGCACACTCACACGGACACTCCTACACACACACACACACAATACCCACCTTGGCATCAGCCCCAATGGGGCGACGGCATTCTGCGCAGGTGTTGGCGCAGAGCTTGTCGAAGCACTTTGTACACACGTGCTTCTCATCCTTCTTAACATACTTCTTCCCATGCAGGTTGTCACGGCAGTAGTAACAGTCGAAGCGTTCAGTCATGGTGGAAGTAGCGTAGCTCCTGGGCCCTGTACCAACACACACAACAATCACATTTACTATTGGGGATCGAGTCACGCGTACATGATTAACTCGTCAAATTCATTGATTGACAAGTAAATAAACGCCATTGGAGATGAATTGACTGGAAGCACGTGAACTGTCAAGGCTCTGGTTCAGCTGGATGTGATGTCTCAGAGTCACCACAGGGAGGCAGTGTAGGTTACATTTTGATTGAGTCAACCACTACCGACTTCTGCGATACGGATTGAATAGAGCCCTGGATCTCAATATGGTCCATGTGGGTCTAAGAGAAAGTAATACCTACATGACTTATTCATCAGATTATTATACTACCATGATCCTCAGCTATCTGCAACCCTGCCCTGAGTCATTCCAAAAGTCCTCCCCTTTCCATAATCCAACATCCAAGCTAAGAGGAAGATATATTCAAGCTGGCATCCCAGCATGTGTTCTGTCCTCTAATCAGAACCAGCCAGGTGAGGGGCTTAGCACCGGCATGCCAAACAGCTGAGGGAAGTGGCACACCGATGTCTGCCTGTCCTGAACAGAGCTTTAGCATGTAGTCATCACTCCATGTCGGACTCGGCCCCACGGGGGGCTTTGCTGGAAAGTTTAGGCCATATTTTTAGAGTGCCTGGCTCACTCACTACAACACACCCCATCCAACCAACTCCATTGGCTGTTAGTGTAAACAAAAAAGTCCCCCTGCTCCTCTCATCAACATACCAACATTCCCATCACAACGGGCAGAGACCTAGCTGTTCCCTGGAAGAGATTGGTGTGTTTATATGTTTGTGCTCTTGGGTCTCCCTTGAATGAACTATGAACTTTCAGCCTTTTACTTATGTGTCATCTGGGTCATCTAAACTACGCCAAAACTACCAAAGGTCAATCAAACTGGATCTCTATGCTGGGGTTGGCCGTTTGGGAGCCAGAGCAAAAATATCTGTGATTTATGAGACACAACAGATGAGATATTATTGTGAGTTCTCAAGTATCTTAATCCAGTTGAATAAAATGAGTGTGATGGAGGGAAATACTAACAAGGGAATGACATTATATCCTGGTAGCCATGGGAACACTGCAAATATTTACAAACGCCAATTGGTGCTCTTCGAGGTGTCTGGGGATGTGTGTGGTGAACTGAACGGGATGAGTTACAGACACTGTGGTATGTGCTCTCTCCCAGCTATAGTGTCTAGTGAGGATGGATGGGTGGGTGGAACAGGGGAAAGAGACAGGCTTGTCTTCAGCTGTGCCAGAGGGATAAAAGAGGCAGCCCGGCTTAAGCCCCTATGCTGAGTCACCGGTGAGTCATCCCCATTCTTATCTCAGTGGTACGAGCCAGCCAGGATCAGTCCAAAAGAATCTAACTTGCAGGATTGGATCAGTGGCTTGATTATGGGGAGTAGGGTAGAAAGGTATCACAGTCTCAGAAGCCCGAATCCATCTAAAACTGAGTAAACCATGCATTCCATTCTGAGTGTATAAGCACTGTGCACTTGTTTCAGGGACATCACTGGGGTCGAGCTTCCTGCCATCCAGGACCTCTATACCAGGTGGTGTCAGAGGAAGGCCCTAAAAATGGTCAGACTCCAGCCACCCAAGTTAGAGACTGTTCTCTCTGCTACCGCACAGCAAATGGTACTGGAGTGCCAAGTCGGACCAAAAGGCTCCTGAAAAGCTTCTACCCACAAGCCATAAGACTCCTGAACAGTTCATCAAATGGCCACCCATCTATTTGCATTGACCCCCTTTTTTGCACTGGCTCTATGCACATTCACTGGACTCCACTCACACATACTACACTGACACTTAAACACACACACACACACACATACTACACTGACACTTACACACATACTACACTGACACTTAAACACACACACACACACACACACACACACACACACACATACTACACTGACACTTAAACACACACACACACACACACACACACACACACACACACACACACACACACACACACACACACACACACACACACACACACACACACACATACTACACTGACACTTAAACACACACACACACACATACTACACTGACACTTACACACATACTACACTGACACTTAAACACACACAAACACACACACACACATACTACACTGACACTTAAACACACACACACTCACACATACTACACTGACACTTACACACACACACACACACACACATACTACACTGACACTTAAACACACACACACACACACACACACACACACACACACACACACACACACACACACACACACACACACACACACACACACACACACACACACACATACTACACTGACACTTAAACACACACACACTCACACACAGACACAGTTTCACATACGCTGCTGCTACTTTGTTTATTATCTATCATGATTGCCTAGTCACTTTTACCCCTATGTACATATTACCTTAATTACCTCAACTACCACATATCCGTGTACATTGACTCCGTACCGGGACTCCTTGTATAAAACCTTGTTGTTGTTATTTTATTGGGTTACTATTTCCTTTTTTATTGAGCTAATTGTTCTTACTTTTTAACTCTGCATTGTTGGGAAAGGGATCATAAGTAAACATTTCACAATCAGGTCTACACCTGTTGTATTCAGCAAGTGACAAATAAATGTTTGATTTGATTTGATCTAGGCCCACAAACTCAGAGGAGTGACTTTTGAGGACACTGTGGGTGCCACTGTGCCACCGTGACCATTATGGGTCTAGATTCCTAATAAAAGGGCAGAGTAATTAAACGCTAAGCCCTTCAGCTACCGCCAATCACATAGCACCCCCCGCAGAAACAGCTCTGGTATGCACCAGCGCTCTGTAGGAGGGGTTGGAGTATACCACTTTGGTCCCTGGGGTGGGAAGCACTCTACAGTGGAAAGAGTAAGAGTGGTGAACCAGGATGGTGCCAGGGAGCCTGGCTCTCATCTCTCACTGATGGCAGATCAAAGCCAAACGGCTCCCAAAGAGAGAGTTATGGAGGTAAGGCAGATCAACTGTTAGTATCTACCATGTGATAACTCTGTCTGACTCATCATGTACCAAATCAATATTAAACTAAACCTCTTTGATTATCTACTGACAGCCTAAATGATGCTGTCCCAAGGACTTTACTTCCACGAAGTACATTAATCCTGCCGTAAATGGCATTGCCTTAAAAAAGGTAAAACTATCCCTTTTCTCCCCCAAAACACGTTCAACTTCTTTCTACCTCTATGGACCTTTCTGCTCCCTCTGTTGTGTCACAAGACCTTCGTTTTCTTTCCACCCAAAAAATCAAAATCAATAATCAGATATAGTAATCCAGGTTCCCAAAATGTTTTCAATTCTGACCCACTAAACAAACCCATGTTTCTAACCAAGACCCAAGAGGAACTTTCCACAACCCACCAGTCAGTCTCTGACCGGACATGAGAAAATCTCCCCAAACCACCACCACTATTCCAGCACTAGGTATCAGTAATGGAATAAAATCATCTATCATAATTATTTACCTGAAAGTCTGTAAGCCATGTTTAGGTCCAGGTAAGAGAGGTAAGGACAGAACCAAGGAACGGAGGAGAGAGTAGCATCCACACAGGGTGATCCACACACCCCACCAAGGTATAGGCTATATATACACCCCCTCTGATCCACGCCCTGAGGCTAACAGCTGCCCCTCACCCCGACACCCCACACCCCCTCACCCACACCCCCTAACCCCACACACAAACCCAACCATGAACCATTCCATTTTAGGATATGCATCAAAAGAATAGAGTGTAGGGGAGGGGAAGAGGGATTCCAAAGCTCTGGAATGAGGACCACGAGGGACAACAGATAGTATACCCCCACTACCCCTATGATATTTGTTTGTTAGTGTGTAGAATGTGTTTGCAGTACGTGAATGGATTAATATCAAGCACTGAAGCACTGCAACCGACCAGCATGTTGATATCATTACTCAGTGAAAGGCATTGTGCAAACAGGCTGTGTCAATCAAACCTTAATTTATGGTTTGTTTATTTAGTAACACTTTATATTACCATAAACACTTAGAACATGGTGGAAGGCTTTATAGGAAATATGAAAAAATGTGTGTGTGTGTGTGTGTGTGTGTGTGTGTGTGTGTGTGTGTGTGTGTGTGTGTGTGTGTGTGTGTGTGTGTGTGTGTGTGTGTGTGTGTGTGTGTGTGCGTGCGTGCGTGCGTGCGTGCGTGCGTGCGTGCGTGCGTGCGTGCGTGCGTGCGTGCGTGCGTGCGTGCGTGTGTGTGCGTGCTCCCATAACTCAATGATGTATTCTCAAAACTATGTCCTAAAGCGCTCCCAGCCAAGGTTATTCAAGGCACATGCGGGTAATACATTTTCAAGCACTTTGTTTTTCAGTGTTGAATACCTCTGTGACCTCAGTGGCTCTCAGCAGAAATATTTCATTGAAAGTAGCGAAGATGACATTTGTAACACCAGGGACCATCAACTTGACTCAGCCGCGGGCCGTTTTTCCCCCTGAGCGGATGGTCTTTGGGGCCGGAACATAATTACTGATCATTTGTAGACTGTAAATTGAACGCAAGAATTCCAAACAGACATTTGACTAAAACATAATCATTTCACATTTTGTGTACGATCGCATACACTGAGTGTACAAAACATTAGGAACACCTGCTCTTTCCATGACATAGACTGACCAGGTGAATCCAGGTGAAAACTACGATCCCTTATTGACTTTCACTTGTTAAATCCACTTCAATCAGTGTAGATGAAGGGGAGCCGACAGGTTAAAGAAGGATTTTTAAGCCTTGAGACCATTGAGCCATGGATTGTGTATTTGTGCCATTCAGAGTGTGACTGGGCAAGACAAAAGATTTAAGTGCCTTTGAATGGGGTATGGTAGTAGATGTCTCATGCACCGGTTACAGTGTGTCAAGAACTGCAACGCTGCTGGGTGTTTCATGCTCAACCGTTTCCTGTGTGTATCAAGGACATCCAGCCAACTTGACACAACTGTGGGAAGCATTGGAGTCAACATGGACCAGCATCCCTGTGGAATGCTTTCGACACCTTGTGGAGTCCATGCCCCGACGAATTGAGGCTGTTCAGAGGGCAAAAGGGGGTGCAACTCAATATTAGGAAGGTGTTCCTAATGTTTTGTCCACTCAGTGTTTATCTCTCTATGTGTGAGAAGACCTTGGAACATATTTTGAGATGATTTTCTGGTGTTTTTACAGTCTTTTATGTCAAAAATAAATCAATAAAAACTTGCGGGGCCAAATACAATCCCCTGTGGGCCGCCTGTTAGGGAACCCTGCCATAGACAGACAGTACAACAGTATTAACTCACAAAAATCATGTATGGAGGAGAGGGAGGGGAAGAGAGAGAGAGCGAAATAGAGACAGAACAGAACAGAAAGGTATTGTAGGTAATGATGGAAACTTGGGTGGGAGGCCAGTAACTGGATTGAATAATCAGGACTCATCATCAAGTCAATGACCTGAGTAAAGAGATCCCCATTATTTATTGTTGCCCTAATGAGTCTACCATGTCTCTGCACTTAAATGACATCCTATCCTCTGCAAAGAGCACTACATTTGACTAGAGCCCTATGGACCATGGTCAAAAGCAGTGCACTATATAGGGAATAGGGTGTCATTTAGGACAAGAACCATATAAACCAGGATAATAAAAACACTAGTCCAGACAGAGGACAACAGATCCAACAGGAAGGAAGAGAAAGCAGTGGATGTTTGTTTAAGGCATCTGGTCGTACTTGCAGATTTGATTTGTCCCATTACTGAGGATCGAACATCATGTTTTTTCATTCATTGCCTGTCTGTTTATATCATCTGTCCCTCAAACTAAACCCACAGAGAAACATTAATGATCAGGCAGCAGCCATGTACACCACATCACACCACTTAAAGCCCCCTGTGGAAGAGTCCCGTCTTCTCTCCTCTGTTGAGTACATATATAGGATCTTCATTTGAGCCAGTTTGCTACAGCAGGAAAATAATCCTGCAGCAACAGGACATGTGAATTATTTTGTGGATTATAATGAATGGACATTTTTGTAGTGGTTGATGTTTTCGTAACTGAAAATCAAGTCCAAAATGTCCATCTTCAGAAGCCTTTTAAAATCCCAAGCACATTACAAGTTTAACATTTACTGCGTTGCAGGAAATTTCTCCTGCAACAGGGTGATCAAATTTAAATCCTACATCTGTACACCCATCCCCCATACCCCCCGCTTTCTGCCTTGTACAGCCTCCATTAGTTCTTCTCTTCATTTTTCTCTCCTTCATCTCTCCCTCCACCTCTCCCTTCATCACTCCCTCCACCTCTCCCTCCACCTCTCCCTCATCTCTCCCTTCATCTCTCCCTCCACCTCTCCCTCCACCTCTCCCTCCACCTCTCCCTTCATCTCTCCCTCCACCTCTCCCTCCACCTCTCCCTTCATCTCTCCCTCCACCTCTCCCTCCACCTCTCCCTCCACCTCTCCCTTCATCTCTCCCTCCACCTCTCCCTCCACCTCTCCCTTCATCTCTCCCTCCAACTCTCCCTCCACCTCTCCCTCCACCTCTCCCTTCATCTCTCCCTCCACCTCTCCCTCCACCTCTCCCTTCATCTCTCCCTCCAACTCTCCCTCCACCTCTCCCTCCACCTCTCCCTCCATCTCTCCCTCCACCTCTCCCTCCACCTCTCCCTCCACCTCTCCCTTCACCTCTCCCTCCATCTCTCCCTCCACCTCTCCCTCCACCTCTCCCTTCATCTCTCCCTCCACCTCTCCCTTCATCTCTCCCTTCATCTCTCCCTCCACCTCTCCCTTCATCTCTCCCTCCACCTCTCCCTCCACCTCTCCCTTCATCTCTCCCTCCATCTCTCCCATCATCTCTCCCTCCACCTCTCCCTTCATCTCTCCCTTCATCTCTCCCTCCACCTCTCCCTTCATCTCTCCCTCCACCTCTCCCTCCACCTCTCCCTTCATCTCTCCCTCCACCTCTCCCTTCATCTCTCCCTCCACCTCTCCCTCCACCTCTCCCTTCATCTCTCCCTTCATCTCTCCCTCCACCTCTCCCTTCATCTCTCCCTCCACCTCTCCCTCCACCTCTCCCTTCATCTCTCCCTCCACCTCTCCCTCCACCTCTCCCTCCATCTCTCCCTCCACCTCTCCCTCCACCTCTCCCTTCACCTCTCCCTCCACCTCTCCCTCCACCTCTCCCTCCACCTCTCCCTTCATCTCTCCCTCCACCTCTCCCTTCATCTCTCCCTTCATCTCTCCCTCCACCTCTCCCTTCATCTCTCCCTCCACCTCTCCCTCCACCTCTCCCTTCATCTCTCCCTCCATCTCTCCCATCATCTCTCCCTCCACCTCTCCCTTCATCTCTCCCTCCATCTCTCCCTCCATCTCTCCCTCCACCTCTCCCTCCACCTCTCCCTTCATCTCTCCCTCCACCTCTCCCTCCACCTCTCCCTTCATCTCTCCCTCCATCTCTCCCATCATCTCTCCCTTCATCTCTCCCTCCATCTCTCCCTTCATCTCTCCCTCCACCTCTCCCTTCATCTCTCCCTCCACCTCTCCCTTCATCTCTCCCTTCATCTCTCCCTCCACCTCTCCCTTCATCTCTCCCTCCATCTCTCCCATCATCTCTCCCTCTGTCTGGAACAGGCAGTTGTTTTGTTGATTAAAGCATTAAAGCGGTCTATGGTTTAGTACTGTACAACAATATAAATCAGTGTTTGTGTTTTGTGTGTGTGTTTGTGTGTGAATGTGCGTGTGTCCGTGCTTATCCATGTGCACATGCCTGTGTGTAATGTTGACAGCGGTGTGACAGGCTCATTTGCAGGTATTGCTGATGAGACTGTGCCTACTATCCTGGTAGACAATAGCAGAGCAATGCACGCCCACCTGCAAGTCCCTTAGGTCCTGCCCTATACAAGACAGAAATAGCACCACACACTCACCCTGGCTCCATCAGCAAAAACAAACCTCACCAGAACCACAAAGAGCTTTTCCAACTACAAGATGTACTTGTTTAGTTTTTAAAAAAGCCATACAGACGTGACATATACTGTAGGAAAATTGACTACCTTCAGTTTCCTATCTTTGTCATCTATTGTGTCATGTTGCAGTGTGTCAGCCTGTCCAAAAGAGATGGGGACTCTTTAAAGTCTCAATACATTCAGAGTTCTCATGCATGGAAAGCTATTTCCCACACAAATGAGATGTAATGTGTGTTGATGTAGTGTTCCTCACTCTGGGGTGTGGCCTCAATCTCTACTCTCTCTAGGAGAGATCAAAGAGGCTGTTGGGAGGAAATCCTGGCAGCAGTTCTGTAGTGGTGGTGGGGGTGATGGATAATGTGAAAACTCTGTGCGTTAACATCACATATCTAACCAGACAGAGTCTTATTGCTCATGTTACCAGGGGGTTTCAACAGGACGCCTGGAGTGGACTATCTGACCAGAAGCAGGAATAGGGCCCATGCCTCCACAACCTAAGACCACCAGAGCCCTGTTCCCTGTGAGACAGACAGATATATCACTGAGGTCCATTGGCAACAGGCATTATTCATCTGGTGTTTGACTTGTCAATCACACATTTTCCGACCAACAAATGCCAGCCTCTGATCATGATATAAGAGCTAATGGATGGCTGTTATAGCCCAGACAGAAACAAAAGGACAGGCTTTCCAATGGTTCATTTCTCAGAATGTCCCCTCTGTGTGTCTCTCTGAGTTCTGTTATGACTCAGTCACCATCTGTTCCTTGTCCTGTTCTCTCTGAGTTCTGTTGTGACTCAGTCACCATCTGTTCCTGGTCCCGGGCAGTGGACAGGGTAGTGATAGGGCCATCTTATCTCTGTCAGGGGAGTACTAAAGTATTACTGACTCACCACCACACACAGGGAGACGGTGACACAGCCACGGCACTACTGTACATCAACACACATTACCTAGCAACAACAGAGGTGCGGGGAGAGTTGTGAGGTGTAGACTGACAGGGTCAAATATGTGTGATTTCTGAGTGGACACGAGTCTAAAAGGCCATGGCCATTTTGTCAACAAATTGACATTGTCACATCTCACAACAGGACGTGGCACTGACAAAATATCCACAACACTCGATTCAGGAATGACTCCTAGTCGTGCACAGAGGTGTGTGTGTGTGTCCATCAAGGACAGCAGGGCACCAAAAAGGTGGGGTAGGTGGGGGGATTACTGTATGTGTGTCCTTTTCCATTCAACAGCATCCAAACTTCTTCTCCCATGATGCAGAATTCAGACACACACACACACACACACTCATTGATTAAGACTTCACGGTGGGCAGGCCAACACTTCAAGCTCCCTTTGCTTCTGCATGACTCACAGCTCTCTGGAACTCTGCAAAGGTCAACTGCTCCAATAGCTCAGTCTGCTCGGTTGATGGGGATGGAGAAGTCTGTCCACAATATATGTCAAGTTGACAAGATAGGATCAGTAGGACAATGGAAAGAGCAGGTAAAGAAGGACAGACTCACTTGTTCAATAGGTGTGAGGTTCCCATTGACTTCATCCGTCCTTATAGGCCAGCAGAACACACTTCAAAAGCGGTGAGACCCCAAGATGCAGAATATGGTTACATTCACAGTCATGGGACGGATAAGTATGATTACATCAGTTTAGGGTTTGAAGAGGGACACACGGCTAATGGGAAAGAGGGAGATCTGGTCTGGGAGAGGGTTATGAGCTCTCTCTTTCTCTACCTCTTTACCCCTCTATCTCCCTCTATCTCCCTCTACCTCTCTCTCTATCTCCCTCTACCTCTCTCTCCATCTCTCTCTACCTCTCTCTCCATCTCTCTCTACCTCTCTCTCTTAATTCAATTCAATTTAAGGGGCTTTATTGGCATGGGAAACATATGTTTACGCTGCCATAGCAAGTGAAATAGATAATAAACACAAGTGAAATAAACAGCAAAAAATGTACAGTAAACATTACACTCACAAAAGTTCCAAAAGAATAAAGACATTTCAAATGTCATATTATATATATACAGTGTTGTCACAATGTGTAAATAGTTCAAGTACACAAGGGAAAATAAATAAACATAAATATGGGTTGTATTTACAATGGCGTTTGTTCTTCACTGGTTGCCCTTTTCTGTGGCAACAGGTCATAAATCTTGCTGCTGTGATGGCACACTGTGGTATTTCACCCAGTAGATATCAAATCAAAGTTTATTTGTCACGTGCGCCGAATACTTACAGTGAAATGCTTACTTACAGGCTCTAACCAATAGTGCAAAAAAGGTATTAGGTGAACAATAGGTAAGTAAAGAAATAAAAACAACAGTAAAAAGACAGTGAAAAATAACAGTAGCGATGCTATAACAGTAGCGATGCTATAAGAGTAGCGATGCTATAAGAGTAGCGATGCTATAAAAGTAGCGAGGCTATATACAGACACCGGTTAGTTGGGAGTTAAAAATTACATTTGTTATTGAATTCTTTGTGGGTCTGTGTAATCTGAGGGAAATATGTCTCTCTAATATGGTCATACATTGGGCAGGAGGTTAGGAAGTGCAGCTCAGTTTCCACCTCATTTTGTGGGCAGTGTGCACATAGCCTGTCTTCTCTTCTCTTGAGAGCCATGTCTGCCTACGGCGGCCTTTCTGAATAGCAAGGCTATGGTCACTGAGTCTGTACATAGTCAAAGCTTTCCATAATTTTGGGTCAGTCACGGTGGTCAGGTATTCTGCCACTGTGTACTCTCTGTTTAGAAACAAATAGCATTCTAGTTTGCTAACTTTTTTTGTTAATTCTTTCCAATGTGTCAAGTAATGATCTTTTTGTTTTCTCATGATTTGGTTGGGTCTAATGGTGTTCCTTGTCCAGTAACTGATGTGGGCCATACAGGAAACACAAGGTCCTCCAGTAACTGATATGGGCCATACAGGAAACACAAGGTCCTCCAGTAACTGATGTGGGCCATACAGGAAACACAAGGTCCTCCAGTAAATGATGTGGTCCATACAGGAAACACAAGGTCCTCCAGTAAATGATGTGGGCCATACAGGAAACACAAGGCCCTCCAGCAGGAAACACAAGGCCCTCCAGTAACTGATGTGGGCCATACAGGAAACACAAGGTCCTCCAGTAACTGATGTGGGCCATACAGGAAACACAAGGCCCTCCAGTAACTGATGTGGGCCATACAAGAAACACAAGGCCCTCCAGCAGGAAACACAAGGCCCTCCATTAACTGATGTGAGCCATACAGGAAACACAAGGCGCTCCAGTAACTGATGTGGGCCATACAGGAAACACAAGGCCCTCCAGCAGGAAACACAAGGTCCTCCAGTAACTGATGTGGGCAATACAGGAAACACAAGGCCCTCCAGTAACTGATGTGGGCCATACAGGAAACACAAGGCCCTCCAGCAGGAAACACAATGTCCTCCAGTAACTGATGTGGGCCATACAGGAAACACAAGGTCCTCCAGTAAATGATGTGGTCCATACAGGAAACACAAGGCACTCCAGTAACTGATGTGGGCCATACAGGAAACACAAGGTCCTCCAGCAGGAAACACAAGGTCCTCCAGTAACTGATGTGGGCCATACAGGAAACACAAGGTCCTCCAGTAACTGATGTGGGCCATACAGGAAACACAAGGTCCTCCAGTAACTGATGTGGGCCATACAGGAAACACAAGGCCCTCCAGTAACTGATGTGGGCCATACAGGAAACACAAGGCCCTCCAGCAGGAAACACAAGGTCCTCCAGTAACTGATATGGGCCATACAGGAAACACAAGGCACTCCAATAACTGATGTGGGCCATACAGGAAACACAAGGTCCTCCAGTAACTGATGTGGGCCATACAGGAAACACAAGGTCCTCCAGTAACTTATGTGGGCCATACAGGAAACACAAGGTCCTCCAGTAACTGATGTGGGCCATACAGGAAACACAAGGTCCTCAGTAACTGATGTGGTCCATACAGGAAACACAAGGCCCTTCAGTAACTGATGTGGGCCATACAGGAAACACAAGGTCCTCCAGTAACTGATGTGGGCCATACAGGAAACACAAGGCCCTCCAGCAGGAAACACAAGGCCCTCCAGTAATTGATGTGGGCCATACAGGAAACACAAGGTCCTCCAGTAACTGATGTGGGCCATACAGGAAACACAAGGTCCTCCAGTAACTGAGCCCACTGATCTAACATGTCACAATGTGTTCCAATGGGCATCCTGTCTGTGGACATTTGGTCCTGCTGCTATTGCTGGTGTGTCAGGCTTATGCGACTGATTGATAAGACTAGACTAAACTTTGCATGAACAAATTCTTCATGAAAGCACAAATGCTCACTTTACAAACAAATGGAACTTTGTCAATCAGTCTGATTAGAAACAGGAAACACAAGGCCCTCCAGCAGGAAACACAAGGCCCTCCAGTAAAGTATCATATCATTTATCTACCATATTCTGAAAAGCTATGGGCACTAAACCCAATCCAAAGATACTGTGTTCTGAGGCTGCTGCTGCTGGGAGAAAATGACATCATACATTTGACTTGGCAGCTGGCCAAACCAGTAAAGTGTAGCAGGGCTGAGGGCAACTTATTGTACTGTGTGTTTCCTAGAGGGGTTTTGGGCTGACCTTGAATAAATAAAGGTGAAATAAAAATAAAAATAACCCACGGGGGAAAAGTAGGCTACTATTATGATGGTATTGTTGAGCACTGATGATTTTGATATGGGCTCAGGGCCCTATTCAATTAAAACGGGTTTAATATCAACTACAGGATATGTCCAAAACAGCATTATTTGCAGTCCAGTTTCTTTTTGTGTCCCATTGTAAACAGTACTTTGCCTGAGGTAGACAAATGCTGCTTTTGACTTTTGCAAGAAAACTGGTTTCAGGGTTTGATTGAATAGTTGACATCATGCATGTACAGAACCTAATAATCTGTCTATAAAAAAGTTTTTCAGTGAATCATTTTTCCTTATGTCAGTAAAACTATGAAACTTGGAATAAGAATCATTAGTAAATGTAATTTACTAAACTGCTCATGCTAGACCCTTAAAATCTGGCCACATGGGCTACAGTAAATTACCAAGTCACACACTCCCCATATGCATATAGACACTTAGAAATCCTTGGTTTCATCTGAAATGTGAAAATCTTTACATTTTTGGTCAGCGAAAAGTATTGCAGCAGCTCCTTCACAAATGATACTTGTGATGAATGATTGCCAATAGGCTCAAATTCACGATGAATAAATAACAGCACATACCTCCAGGGAAGGGAAATGACTTTATATCACTGACTATTAAAATTCCAGCCCTCCTTATCAGACCTCTTAAACTGCTTCACCGCTACGCTGCCCACTACAAGGAATTTGATTCTGTAAACCAGCATTCAATGACCAAAATGCACATGCACATTGTGTCTAATGTTTTTTGCATGGACCCACAACCAAAATGGTACAAAAACTGACAACAAATTAAATGCAAACATTTACTTATGTCATAGACAACCGGAGTAAAGAAATATATGTTATAACAAAAAAAAGTTTAGCTTTTACGCACAACAGTCGTTCCACTGAACAGTCAAAGAAAACTTTATTCAACCATTATAACATATTTTCACTAGGTTTTAGATTGTTTTTTACTTCTCAAAATATGGCATTTGACTCACCTATCTCCGCACCGATGCGTCCTACGGCAAGGTTTTTAGCGTGGATATACCAGACGCTCCTTAAAAGCGAGTGGAGCTCAGAAAAAAAACTGCAGGATATGATCCAAACCTCTCCGTTCATATCAACAATGACCTCAGCCAGGAATTTACAAGCTGTAGCTAATAGGTTCTCACTGGCTAACACCGGAGGTAATGGGGACAATACTGTTGCATTCAAAAGGGCCTTTGCGTCACAAAGCGCAATAAGCTAATCTTTGAGAACAGGTATATGACTCAAGAAACTCAATAGAAGTGTGTCATGTTTTAGTATGGCCTGCATCTTTTGGTTTAACACTAGCCCTATGCTTTCTTTATTACATAGATAGATTAAATGGCCTCATTAGGAGGATGGCTTGTGTTGTCCCCCTAAAAAAACGAATTAAGGATGAACAGTTTGCCATCTATATGTCATCTATGTTAACCCTACAGTGTGCATGCTGGTATTCCCCAGTGCATAAGCACCTCCATCTTTAGTAAGAAATATATTTTGCTGAGAGAGATTGCAACAAAGATGAGTCACACTCAGCCTAAGTAGATACAGTAGGTGTATCCTTGCTTACCCCTCCTCCAGCCTGAACAGCTGTGTTACTACAAAGGTATAACACAAGTGAATATTATTTAGGATCCCTTGGAACCACACAAGTTCTATCATGTCCGGTACTGTATCAACGACATAAGAATAACCATATTTTCTATTCTTTCAGTCATATCGAAAGCATCATTCTGTCAACATAGATAGAAATGGCTTGGCTCTACTATTGGCATTTATGGATGGGAAATCCCAGGGGGTTCACACCCCTCTCCCAGTGGTTCTGTTACCCTGCTGGAAGTGCTCCTGGTTGGGCTGCCAGCCGCGCTGCCAGGTCCTGTAGGATTAGCTGTCTCAAGGGCATGGCAGGAGGCTTGGCTGGGAGCTCAGCTTTTGTAAGGATCTACAACAACAAAAAATAAGCTAAAATGCTAAAGTATCCAGAGAGACCTGGACTCAATTTACAACAAACAAAAATATAAACGCAACATGTAAAGTGTTGGCCCCATATTTAATGAGCTGAAATAAAAGATCCCAGAAATGTTCCATACGCACTTAAAGCTTATTTCTCTAACATTTTGTGCACAAATTTGTTTACATTCCTGTTATTGAACATTTCTCCTTTGCCAAGATAATCCATCCACCTGACAGGTATCATATCAAATTAGCTGATTTAACAGTATGATCATTACATAGGTCCACTGTGTGCTGGGTACAATAAAAGGCCACTCTAAAATGTGCAGTTTTGTCACACAACACAAGTTTTGAGGGAGTGTGGAATTGGCATGCTGACTGCAAGAATTTCCACCAGAGCTGCTGCCAGAGAATTTAACGTTAATTTCTCTACCATAAACAGCCTCCAATGTCGTTTTAGAGAATTTGGCAGTGCGTGTAACCAGTACGTGCAACCAATTTGGCAGTACGCCAGCCCAGGACCTTCACATCTGGCTTCTTCACCTGAGGGATCGTCTAAGACCAGCCACCCGAACAGCTGATGAAACTGTCAGAAACCGTCTTAGGGAAGCTCATTTGTGTGCTCGTCGTCCTCACCAGGGTCTTGACTTGACTGCAGTTCCGACTTCAGTGGGCAAATGTTCACCTTCGATGGCCACTGGCACGCTGGAGAAGTGTCCTCTTCACGGATGAATCCTGGTTTCAACTGTATCAGGTAGATGGCAGACAGTGTGTCGTCGTCGTGTGGGTGAGTGGTTCGCTGATGTTAACATTGTGAACAGAGTGCCCCATGGTGGCAGTGGGGTTATGGTATGGGCAGGCATAATCTACGGACGACAAACACAATTGCATTTTATCGATGGCAATTTGAATTCTGTGAGATACCGTGATGAGGCCCACTGTCTTTCAATTCATCTGCCGCCATCACCATCATCGCCATCACATGTTGCAGCATGATAATGCACGGCCCCATGTCGCAATGATCTGTACACAATTCCTGGGAGCTGAAAATGTTGTGTTCCAGTTCCCGCCAATATCCAGCAACTTTGCACAGCCATTGAAGAGGAACGGGATAATATTCTACAGGCAACAATCAACAACCTGATCAACGCTATGTGAAGGAGATGTGTCAAGCTGCATATGGCAAATGGTGGTCACACTAACTGGTTTTCTGATCCATGCCCCTACTGTAAAAAAGAGTATCTGTGACCAACAGATATCTGTATTCCCAGTCATGTGAAATCAATAGATTAGGGCATAATGAATTTATTTCAATTGACTGATATCCTTATGTTAAAATTGTTGCTTGTTGCGTTTATATTTTTGTTCAGTGTAAATACCTCCCATTTAATTTTTATGGTGTCTTTTACAATTTCATAGGCAATGGATGCCTAACATGTTGGCTAAGGCTCCAGTCCACTCCAGTCAGCTAAACTTACCAAAAATAATAAAATGTTCTCTCAAACAGTTGTTACGTAACTTGGTTTCAGTTTGTGTATATCTCTACTCCAAACTCACTAATCTAACCATCTTTACTCTTTAGAGATTTGAGAGTCATAAATGGTCATTTAAGAGCCACAGATGGGGTTTGAGAGCCACAGATGGTGATTTGAGAGCCACAGATGGTGATTTGAGAGCCACAGATGGGGATTTGAGAGCCACAGATGGGGATTTGAGAGCCACAGATGGGGATTTGAGAGCCACAGATGGTACTTTTCGCTGAGAGAAAGAGAGAGAGTTGGAAAACTGGAGTCTGTAATGTCTTCTAGGTGTCTGAGCCTACATAGAGCTGGTGTTCCTTTCTACTGAAGGGGAGGGTAAAGGCTGACACACTGCCATGTCTCTCTCGCTCTCTCTCTCTCACTCACACACACTCTCTCTCCCTCCCTCCCTCACTCTCTCTCTCACAGAAACAAATGCACAGTATGATACAGAGACAGCTCCCATCTTCTCTAGGAGAGATTAACATCTCACTTACTTGTAAACAAGCTCTGGTGACACAGTTAATGAGAGTAAACACATACCTCTCTCTTGGCATGGCTAGCAAGAAATCATGACACTTTCCTTCCGTAAACTGACGATGATGAGACCCTGCCATTGGGCCTCCTCTGTATGCTAATGAGGAGGACGATGAAGGTGATGCTATTGTCTTCCTGTAGATACCAAGGGCATCTGTATTGAGATTCAACAACCTCTCTGTAAATGAAAGCATGACATATTTCCTAGATGACAGCTTTTCCTGACATACTGCCACAAATTTAGAGGAAGATGAATCTTAAACAGGTGTGCTATGTCTTCCATTGTAATTTGAGGGTCTGGCTGGCTAGCAGAGTTAGCTACCTCATGCCATGTGTTTGCCATGACATTTAGCTTTCCTGTCCCCGTTACAAATTAGTAGGTGAGGAGTGTTTGCTAAGCCACCATACACTGTGAAGACCCACAGACACTCCATACAGGGTCAAACTTACAAGAGGCTCAGCCAAGGAGATGCATTTCTGAGAGGTGTGTGTGTGTGTGTGTGTGTGTGTGTGTGAGTGAGTGAGAGAGAAAGATAGTCACAGAGGGTACTGGCTTTCAAGAGCAGACCTGGCTCTCAAGAGAAGACAGGCTATGTGCACACTGCCCACAAAATGAGGTGGAAACCGAGCTGCACTTCCTAACCTCCTGCCCAATGCATGACCATATTAGAGACACATATTTCCCTCAGATTACACAGACCCACAAAGAATTTGAAAACAAATCCAACTTTGATAAACTCCCATATCTACTGGGTGAAATACCACAGTGTGCCATTACAGCAGCAATATTTGTGACTTGTTGTCACAAGAAAAGGGCAACCAGTGAAGAACAAACTCCATTGTAAATACAACCCATATTTATGTTTATTTATTTTCCCTTTTGTACTTGAGCTATTTGCACATCGTTACAACACTGTATATAGATAGACATAATGACATTTGAAATGTATTAATTATTTTGGAACTTCTAAGTGTAATGTTTACTGTTCATGTTTGTTGTTTACTTCACTCTTGTTTATTATCTACTTCACTTGCTTTGGCAATGTTAACACATGTTTTCCATGCCAATAAAGCCCTTCAATTGAAATTGAATTGAGAAAGAGAGAAAGAGAGAGAGAGAGAAAGTGGCAAAGACCCTCAAGAGAACATGAGGCAGTCCCAGTCTCCCTTTAATAAAGTTGATATTTCCTCCCTGTGCTGTAATGGAACCAAACAGGCATTCTGGAGTTCTGCCCTTATTAGGAATGTATCCTGATACTGAGGAAATGTGCTGGAGGGAGAACGCCTAACGATCTGGCAGTAGAGAGTCGCCTCTCATCTGAAACAGATCCCCACCCTGGAATGGTGAATGGGAAATGTCTATCCCTAGACTATGGTTAGGGTCAGGACAGTAGTGTCTCATGACTAGGGAGAACTCTGGGTCCTATATATTCTTGGGTCGTCACTCTTCAGAAATGGATAAACCCGGCCTGTTTCTAAAATGTATCTTCTTAAAATAGGATTTTTAAACCTAATCTTAAAAAGGGGTACATGGGAACATGTGGAACCCATGTTTATGTCTCTGTGTTCAGTATGAAGGAAGTTAGAGGTAGTTTTGGGATTCAATGCAAACTAGCGCTAGCGCAATGACTGGGAGTCTATGGGTAGTAGGATCCATAGGATTCCAGTCGCTGCGCTAACACTAGTTAGCATTGGCTTGTGAAACTACCTCCAACTTCCTTCATACTGAACACAGAGACATAGAAATAGTATCCGAGTTCATCGGACTCTGGGGAAGTAGATAAAGGGCCTCATTGCCAAAATCCCAGAGTAACCCCTTAACCCAGACCATAACCACACAGCTAACCTTATGCCTAACCTTAAATGAAGACCTAAAAGCTCATTTCAGTTTTCATCATGTATTTATATTATAGCCAATTGACTTTTTGGCTGTGGTAACTAGTGACAATCTTATTTTTGGTCAGGAAAATCTAAGTGCACCTCTCATATCTACATCCGCCCTGGGAGGAAAATTTACTCCACCTCAGCCTGTCAGTCCATGAGAAGGATGGGCTATTCTCTATGGAGAGGTGAAAACAAATAAAAGAGATGGTTGAGACTGTCCATAGGGGGAATGTGATACACTGTTAGGGGTTGAAGGCCAAGGCTGGTGGAGAAATTACTGGGATGAATTCAGTTTTTCCTGTTCTCATTCCCGGCCAAACCTTAGGGGAAGGACTTTCTGGATCTGGTAAGCTATTAGCTAACATTACATTCATCCACCAGGACATGTTCAGAGGCAAACCAGACCGTGTCAACATCATCATGTTGATGTGAAATCAGCAGGTCAATAAGGAGACATTACAGAGGGTCAATCAAAAGCACAGGCTTTGTTTATTGACCATTGCACGCAACTTGAACAGGTGAGAATATTTACAGAGACGTAAACAGTCAGTACCTGCGACACTGAGGAAGCACAGTGTGACACACACAGCGAAGTAGCAGTATAAACACATCGGACAGTCTGAAAACACAGAGTACAACAAGCCCCTTTGGTCAGCTACTTCAGACTAGTGTCAACATGTTAATTACAAGTTACCATTCATCGTTCAAAACAATAGAACACATACTGTAAGAACAGTACAGGCAAGGTATAAGGTGACCTATAATGGGTCTTTTTTTTACATTACTTCATATGTTAGTTATAGACTGGTACACAGTCATGATCTTGCTTGATTTCTTTTTTCCTTAAAGTGAAGACGGAGTCAGAGTCAACGGCATGGAAAAGCAAGGAGGCCAATCTCGTTACTCTTGGTTACATAGATCATAACAACCTGTACATCAATGGATACCACCCTTCAGTTCGTGACCTCCGACAGTTTTGACATGACTCCATGAGTTTCTACTAAAAATCATAGTTCACAGGATTCATGTCAATTCCTTCATAACCCCAACAAAAGCCAGTTAAAAACAGCAACACAAACATGACAAATGGAACTTACAAGACAAAATCTAACTCAAACAAAGGTTTCTTAAAAGACAAGTGCAAATGCTGCGCCACCCCGACACTCACCTTATTTCCCTTCTTCAACAAGAATAAACAAAATAGAGGGAAAAAACTATATATAAAATGGTGGGAAGAAAAATCATTTCCTGCACATTGTGGTTTCAAGAGGCTTGATAAAAAAGGAGACCACACGCCGTCAGAGGTTCCTGCACAACAGGAGATAACACTGAGTGGTACACTGCCCTCCTCTACCCCTCCCTCCCCAGGTGCGAAAGTGAATAACATTGAATATAGGTAGAATGTCCACTATTTCTCTCTCTACCTCCCCTTTCCTCTGCTCCTACCCTGTCCCTCTCTTTGTACTTCCCTCTTACTCTGCCCCCCCCCCCCCTGTAATGCTGTCTGGCACAGGGCCTGATTCCATCCACATCAACAGTGCGTCGTCAGGGTGGTGTCCTGTCAACACTTCCTGCTACACCACATTAACAGCCACCACTGATCCCAGACCAGTCACAGAGCAAACCCCCATGTAGCCAAGGAGCTCAAAGGAGCTACTCTGGTACCAGACATCAGCTATAAATCAACCCAGCCCCCATACATTGTAGCGCGAGGCATATAGGATACGTTAGACTCTAATATAACCTATTGTATGATTATTTTACACAAATAAAGTATTGCACACATACAGTTTTCTTCAACTGATCCCTACCAGCCTTTCTCTAAATATCTACTCTGAATCATAGAAACACAGAAATGATTGCTTGAAACACATCTTCATAGCATTTCAAGAAACAATATATATGTCTGTGGTTTTGGATCATTTAAAATCGAAATGTTGTGATTCCAACTGGCCTATTCAAGTTGTTTCTGATAGTATGTACCAATCCTTTGTCAAGTCATACAGTACCAGGGACAATATAGTCAATAACTCAAGGCAGTTAACAGTTGAACTGAGGTCCACTACATAGTGTAGCTGCAGCACCTCAACAATGTTTGACATGGACATACTCAGGCCATTTCCATAAATAATCCAAACAAGGAAATTCGATTTGAAATAGAATGGAATAAGAAATGAATGTTTATCCAGATAAATAAGCAGATTAGATCCTTAATTATGAGCTACTGTAACATGTTCCCTCTACTACTCCTGTAACTAAAGCAGATAGATCTTAGCCAATAGGAAGCAAGGACTTAGCCCAGATAGAAGTACACACTCGGTTTGATTTGAGTAACATTTCAATCCCTAATGTCAAATATACACCATATTACACGTGAATAGTATTAGAATTAGTGAAAACGAGGAAGTAGCTAAAGTACTTGTAGTATGTTGCAAAATACATCAAGTTTTTTCAGGCTGCCTGCACTCAATTTTCATCAAATGTCAATGGAGGAGGAATGGCACCAACTTTCACCATACGGGAGATCTAGAACTCGTACTCGAAACGACAGCCCTTCTTTCTGCTTCTGTGGTGAGTGACATCAGCTTCTAAAAGAAGGTGTCAAACCCTCCCAAAGTCACAGTCTGAGGTCATTGTGGGAGATCCAAGACTTGTGCTAGGTTACACAGAGCGAGCTGAATTACATTGTTAGCTTGGTTGAACCAGGCTAGAACATCTTTAACTATCTACAGAGCAATGGCTCAAAACGCAGGCAGCCTGTCACCCGTAGAGAGGTCGCCACCCAGTGGACGGAGGAGTGTATCACTTCTAAAAAGGGAACATAAACTAGTGGTCACTCAGGCACTTGATTCTAACCGTATGCATAGCAACACAATGCAATGCCGAGCCACTAAGTCAGCCAGCATCTCTTGGATCACACAGAGAAGGCAGCAACATTCAGAATCAGACCCCAAAACAGGGCTACAAAACTCAGTCAGCCCCTCGACCTCCCCACGCATTAAAAAAAAACAACGGTATTATGCACCCTGTGATACAGAGACAAATGGTATTAGCTAAGCTAGCTGTTGCACTGTGACCTCCACATACAGACTAATGCATGCGTATAGACCACGCTGCAGCGCTACGGTGAGCAGATTGCCACGTGATTTCAGTGTGGTCCTGTTAGAAGACAAACTGAGAAAAGACATCGGTTTAACCGAATCAAAAGAAAAGGAAACATGAAAAAGTAATTCATATTATAATGATAGCGACAGGAGTAGAAATGAACAAAGAATAATGAGGTAGACATGGATTAACCACTTGAGAAATTCAAAGAGGAGAGGCAGTGGGTGAGAGAGAAAGAGATGAGGAGCAGTATGAGAGAAGAGGAGAGAGAGAGAGACAGAGAGAGACCAGTCTCTTGCTGATCTTAGTTGATCTAATTCCTGCAGCCTGCGGGGGAGCAGGACGTAGAGTGAATTGGTCATCTGGCTAGCTGGCCTCTCTTTCGCCTCACATCCGCATACGGTGTCGTGGGTCGCCGAGCGGGGGCTCGGAGTCGTCCATGGGCAGGACCAGACGAGTACCCCTCATCACCAGCTCGTGGTCCCCGTACGTCAGCTCGCGGTCCAGGTCGTCAGCGGAGATGACGGCGGAGGTGGTGCCCGCGGGACCGGCACTGGTGTGGGCGCCGCTGGCGTCTGTGCTCACAGTGATGTCACCGTAGGTCAGGCTGATGTCCCCGTCAGTCAGGATGAGGTCGGAGTCGTCGTCCTTCAGCTGGCACTCGTTCTGGTGGCAGGAAAGAAACATTTCTAAATAGGTTAAAACTAGATGACATTCTGATTATGACGGTTCTCACTAATCAAATACTCCTGCTATAACTGAACTAATGCTTTAGCTTTGATGAAATCAGCAACTCTTCATTTGCGTTCATTCAAATATACACTATCCGCTGTGATACTCATTAAAACAAAGATGAAAACACTTCCTCACTAGATGTCATCACTATTACCATAATCCCCCTAACAGGGTCACAGGGTTAATAGGAACACATGGTTTTGTGGGGCCTGACCTCATAGGCCTGTGGGCTGGTGAGACATCTGGCCAGCGGTCCACAGCAGGCAGGCATGGTGACGGTGAGTGGGGGGCCACTGTGGGTCAGGATGGGCTTCAGGTAGCTGGAGAGGGCGTAGAGTCAAGGCCTCAACTGTGTCACATAGTAACAAAACAAACTGCTCAAATATGTAATGGGAGACTTACTATAGGGGAACCATCCGCCTCTGCTTCAGTGCACCACTGCTGTAGGCTAGTATGTTATTGCAGTAGTTACACACACACACACACACACACACACACACACTTTGGTTATGAAGGACAAATCATGATTTAATACACTGGATAGAGAACATAAAAGCTTTGTCTGTGAAATGAATATCGGTCACTGGAGCACCGTCTGCTGTGAGCGGACGGGAGTGACATCAAAGGATACTTGTGGTCAAAGTTGTACCAGATCCTGAAGAGCCAGGCACTCTCGTGTTTGGTGCTCCGCCGCTCTGATCCCTCTGTCATGCTCATCTGACCAGACACACAAGACTGATACAGCGATCCACTCAAAACAAGACGATTACAGCATTCAAGTCAAATAACTCAACTTTCAGAGTCTTAATACTCACTGTGTTATCTGCGTCCGAATCGACTCCAACACTGTTAGAAACGCAGGTACACATAAATGAGTGGACCAGATCCCAGAAGATCATATTGAGGACAGACAACCTTATGTGCTTTGTGTATCCTCGATTAGAATAAACATCAATTCAACAAAGGTACCGTTTGAAGGCAACAACAATAAATAGGCAGAGACCAACACCGAAATCCCCTAACCTTTGACCCCCTGTGGTGGACCTACCGTATGTGCTGGCAGGAGAGCATCTGAGTGGTTCCCCCTCCACAGACCCACACGGTGAAGAAGACGATGAGGAGGGTGGTGGTGAACATCATCTGACGGGCGTACGTAGCCGTGTCCCGGATGGAAAGGGCAAAGGTCATTGCTCCGCGCAGACCTGTGGAGGACAAATCATTGGTCACACACATATTATTGCGGGTGTAGTGAAATGCTTGTGGATAATGTAAGAAATAACACACACAAAAACAAAATACTTCAAAGTTGCTTGGAAGCCTGGATTCTTCTGGAAACAAGGAGGGGTAATACTGTGTGTGTGTGTGTGTCTCCACAAGTAATATCACTTAAACATTAAACATTTTATGTACAGTCTTGGACAAAAGTTTTGAGAATGACACAAATATTAATTTTCAAAGTCTGCTGCTTCAGTGTCTTTAGATATTTTTGTCAGATGTTACTATGGAATACTGAAGTATAATGACAAGCATTTCATAAGTGTCAAAGGCTTTTATTGACAATTACATGAAGTCGATGCAAAAAGTCAATATTTGCAGTGTTGACCCTTCTTTTTCAAGACCTCTGCATCCGCCCTGGCATGCTGTCAATTAACTTCTGGGTCATATCCTGACTGATGGCAGCCCATTCTTGCATTATCAATGTTTGCAGTATGTGGGTTTTTGTTTGTCCACCCACCTCTTGAGGATTGACCACAAGTTCTCAATGGGATTAAGGTCTGGGGAGTTTCCTGGCCATGGACCCAAAATATCGATGTTTTGTTCCCCGAGCCACTTAGTTATCACTTTTGCCTTATGGCAAGGTGCTCCATCATGCTAAAAAAGGCATTGTTCGTCACCAAACTATTCCTGGATAGTTGGGAGAAGTTGCTCTCAGAGGATGTGTTGGTACCATTCTTTATTCATGGCTGTGTTCAAAATTGTGAGTGAGCCCACTCCCTTGGCTGAGAAGCAACCCCACACACGAATGGTCTCAGGATACTTTACTGTTGGCATGACAGGACTGATGGTAGCGCTCACCTTGTCTTCTCCGGACAAGCTTTTTTCCAGATGCCCCAAACAATCGGAAAGGGGATTCATCAGAGAAAATGACTTTACCCCAGTCCTCAGCAGTCCTATCCCTGAACCTGTTGCAGAATATCCGTCTGTCCCTGATGTTTTTCTGGAGAGAAGTGGCTTCTTTGCTGCCCTTCTTGACACCAGGCCATCCTCCAAAAGTCTTCCCCTCACTGTGCATGCAGATGCACTCACACCTGCCTGCTGCCATTCCTGAGCAAGCTCTGTACTGGTGTTGCCCCGATCCCACAGCTGAATCAACTTTAGGAGACGGTCCTGGCGCTTGCTGGACTTCCTTGGGCGCCCTGAAGCCTTCTTCACAACAATTGAACCACTCTCCTTGAAGTTCTTGATGATCCGATAAATGGTTGATTTAGGTGCCTTCTTTTTTTTGTGCCCTTTTTTCTCCCCAATTTCATGGTATCCAATTAGTTACGGTCTTGTCTCATCGCTGCAATTCCCGTACGGACTCGGGAGAGGAGAAGGTCGAGAGCCATGCGTCCTCTGAAACACAACCCAACCAAGCCGCACTGCTTCTTGACACAACGCACATCCAACCCGGAAGCCAGCCGCACCAATGTGTCAGAGGAAGGAAGGAGGAGAAAATACCAGGTCAGCGTGCACTGCGCCAGGCCCGCCACAGGAGTCGCTAGTGCGCGATGAGACAAGGATTTCCCTGCTGGCCAAACCCTCCTTAACCCGGACGATGCTGGGCCAATTGTGCGTGGCCCCATGGACCTCCCGGTCGTGGCCGGCTGCGACAGAGCCTGGGCTCGAACCCAGAATCTCTGGTGGCACAGCCTTAGACCACTGCGCCACCTGGGAGGCCCCTTAAGTGCAATCTTACTGGTAGCAATATCCTTGCCTGTGAAGCCCTTTTTGTGCAAAGAAATTATGGCGGAACGTGTTTACTTGCAGGTAACCATGGTTGACAGAGGAAGAACAAGCACCACCCTCCTTTTGAAGCTTCCAGTCTGTTATTCGAACTCAATCAGCATGACAGGGTGATCTCCAGCTTTATCCTCGCCAACACTCACACCTGTGTTAACAAGAGAATCACTGACATGATATCAGCTGGTCCTTTTGTGGCAGGGCTGAAATTCAGTATAAATATATTTGGAGGGATTCAGTTCATTTGCATGGCAAAGAGGGACTTTGCAAATTAATTGCAATTCATCGGATCACTCTTCATAACATTCTGGAGTATATGCAAATTGACATCATACAAACTGAGGCAGCAGACTTTGTGAAAATGAATATTTGTGTCATTCTCAAAACTTTTGGCCACGACTGTACAGTACCAGTCAAAGGTTTGGACGCACCTACTCATTCCAGGGTTTTCCTTTATTTTTTACTATTTTCTACATTGTAGAATAATAGTGAAGACATCAAAACTATGAAATAACACATACGGAGTATCCAGTAACCAGTGTTAAACAAATCAAAATATATTTTATATTTGAGATTCTTCAAAGTAGCCCTCCTTTGCCTTGATGACAGCTTTGCAGACTCTTGGGATTTTCTCAACCAACTTCATGAGGAAGTCACCTGGAACGCAGTTAAAAATGTATTTGTGGAATTTCTTTCCTTCTTAATTAATGTGTTTGAGCCAGTTGTCTTGTGGCTAGGTAGGGGTGGTATACAGAATATAGCCTTATTTGGTAAAAGACCAAGTCCATATTACGGCAAGAAATGACAGTCCATCATTACTTTAAGATATGAAGGTCAGTCAATACAGAACATTTAAGAGCAGTCACAAAACCCATCAAGTGGTATGATGAAACTGGTTCTCATGAGGACCGCCACAGGAAAGGGAAACCCAGAGTTACCTCTGCTGCAGAGGATATGTTCATTAGAGTTACCAGCCTCAGAAGCTGCAGGCCAAATAAATGCTTCACAGAGTTCAAGTAACAGCCACACCTCAACATCAACTGTTCAGAGGAGACTGCATGAATCAGGCCTTCATGGTCAAATTGCACAACTAAAAGGACCCTACTCTGTCTTTGTGGGACGCAGAGTAGGTGAACGGATGATCTCTGCATGTGTGGTTCCCACCGTGAAGCATGGAGGTGGTGTGATGGTATGGGGGTGCTTTGCTCGTGACACTGTCAGTGATTAATTTAGACTTCAAGGCACTTAAACAACATGGCTACCACAGCATTTTGCAGCGATACGCCATACCATCTGGTTTGCTCTTAGTGGGACTATCATTTGTTTTTCAACAGGACAATGACCCAACAGGCTGTGTAAGGGCTATTTGATCAAGGAGCATAATGAAGTGCTGCATCAGATGACCTGGCTTACACAATGAGATGGTTTGGGATGAGTAGACAAGTGCTCAGCATATGTGGGAACTCCTTCAAGACTGTTGGAAAAACATTCATTATGAAGCTGATTGAGAGAAAGCCAAGAGTGTGCAAAGCTGTCATCAAGGCAAAGGGTGGCTACTTTGAAGAGTCTAAATATATTTTGATTTGTTTAACACTTTTTTGGTTACTACATGCTTCCACATGTGCTATTTCATAGCATTTAATGTCTTCACTATTATTCTACAATGTAGAAAATAGTAAAAAATTAAGAAAACCCCTTGAATAAGTAGGTGTGTCCAAACTTTTGACTGGTATTGTATATAACTGTGGCTGATATTTCATCCCCAGAAACTGGATAGAAAGGGATAGCTTATTTTACTTCGCACGCCTTTTCTCTTCAAGTAAATACAAAGTTATTTATTCTGGTGACTGAACGTAAGCTGCAATTTATGAGAAAAGAAAATGACAAACTGTGGCGCCAGATCTCTGTCTGACCACGTCACACACTGTACCAGCAAACATCATCATGTGTTGGAAGTTGGAGCTGATCTTGTTCCTGCGTCCCAGGTTGAGCAGAAAGGACAGGGGGTAGATGTTGGCTGCTCTTCCCAAGAACACTGCCAGCTGGGAGGGGAACACTGTCAAGGAGGCCTCCAAACAGTCCAGAGAAACAAAGATACCCCTCCAGTCTACTGAATATTTGCAATCTTACCATGACCTTTCTGGTTTCACCAACTTTACATGCAAAAAACTCCACATGAACTCCCTACAGTGCTACTAAATCAAAAGTTGAACATTAATTGAAGTATTATAGTTTTGAGTAAAGATACGAAAGCCCCGACAATGAAGGTGGGGTTGAAGATGTGGTTCTTGAAGGTGAACAGCGCCAGACCCATGTAGGAGAAGATGAAATTCTCCGCCAGGAAGTTCAGCAGCTCAAACAACTACAGGACAACACAAAAACAACCTTTCAGGGACAGTGACGGAACATCAATATTTAGCCAATGACATTGCTGTCCAGAGTAGCTTGCCCGTAAATAACTGCAATGGTAAACGTTGTCCTCACCTGTTTGGTCCTCTCCTGGGACTCAGGGGACAGGTTGTTGAAGGTGTAGTGAGCCTGAGTGATCCCACAGAACAGCACTGCCACCACACCTGCACACACAACATCAACCAGACACATCCACATCGTGATTAACCGTAATAAGCTGGGTGATGAAAAATAACCTGTGGGGTGGGACCATGACCTGAGTGTAGCTTTGCGGTAAGATGAGGGTTCACCTGTGAAGCCACAGGCCTCAGCCATTAAGAAGGTGCTCCAGGACATGAGGAAGAAGAGAGCCGTCTCCAGGAGATGGAAGTCTCTCAGCTTAGTGAACTTAGTGACGTGAGGAGAACAGTCAAGGAGAAAATACCACATGAAACACTGCACTGACATTAGGAACACCTGCTATTTCCGTGACATAGACTGACCAGGTGAATCCCGGTGAAAGCTATGATTCCTTATTGATGTCACTTGTTAAATCCACTTCAAAATCAGTGTTGATGAAGGGAAGGAGACAGGTTAAAGAAGGATTTCTAAGCCTCCAGACATGGACTGTGTATGTGTGCCATTCAGAGGGCGAATGGGCAAGACAAAATATTTGAGCTCCTTTGAACAGGGGTATGGTAGTAGGTGCCAGGCGCACTGTTTTGAGTGTGTCAAGAACTGCAACGCTGCTGGGTTTTCACCCTCAATAGTTTCCTGTGTGTATCAAGAACGGTCCACCACCCAAAGGACATCCAGCCAACTTGACACAACTGTGGGAAGCATTGGAGTCAAAATGGAACAGCATCACAGTGGAACACTTGAAACCTGTTTAGGGCAACTCAATACTGGGAAGGTGTTCCTAATGTTTATACACTTAGTGTATACACTACACAACTCACTATACACCAGCTATTGCCACCATGGCAGAGATGGAGAAGAATGGCTCAGAGAGCATGGCCAACTCTCAGTTCCCACAATTCATGGAGGAAGGGAAAATTGCAGTGAACTAGTTTTGAAATAGAAGAAGGCAGTTATCTGTTTTGCTTAGTTTTTTAAAAAGAGAAGCTTAGAGATTTAAGTTTAACAAGCAAGTTGATAATACCAAAAAACATAACTTCATACATTCTAATACAAGAACAAAAGCATTTCCATTGGTTTCTAACCTGGATGTGATTGCTATATCAATCGATATATTTCTAGACACTCAAATCACACAGGAAGTATATCACTGCGTAAAGGATATGAGGGCTGTCATGACCCCGGTGGCCACCCCCAGGGCGAAGGATCCACTGAAAACACCCAGGAACACCCCGAAGGACTTCAACATGGCCATCACCTCAAAGGTGTGACTGTTGTCCCCCTCCGGCTGGTATGCCACGATGGACCTGGTACAAACACAGTCAATATTAGAAAAGGTACAACAGAACAGTTCAGGTGCCCTATGTGGGTGGATGAAGTGTTATAAGGCTGGAAATGAAATACCGGTATGTACTGTAGCATTTCTGGAGCCTAGAAAGAAATGTGCTTTGCTTGCAGAATACTTAAAGAAAACATGGATAATTTGGAAAATGACAGAACTAGAGAGCTGCTTTATAATGTGCTTTCATCCTGAGAAGGTTGAAAGTCTTGAATAATCTGCAAACCATTGATATCAGAACCAAGGTATGGTATATTCCTACAGACCTGGGGAGGGCTTAATCCTAGTGGTCCCCATAACTGATGATCAGACGGATCCTAGTGGTCCCCATAACTGATGATCAGAACGATCCTAGTGGTCCCCATACCTGATGATCAGACCGATCCTAGTGGTCCCCATACCTGATGATCAGACCGATCCTAGTGGTCCCCATACCTGATGATCAGACCGATCCTAGTGGTCCCCATACCTGATGATCAGACCGATCCTAGTGGTCCCCATACCTGATGATCAGACCGATCCTAGTGGTCCCCATAACTGATGATCAGACCGATCCTAGTGGTCCCCATAACTGATGATCAGACCGATCCTAGTGGTCCCCATAACTGATGATCAGACCGATCCTAGTGGTCCCCATAACTGATGATCAGACCGATCCTAGTGGTCCCCATACCTGATGATCAGAACGATCCTAGTGGCCAGAGACTACATTGTATAGTACTAGTACTACCGTTTGCATGCCCAGTCTGTTTGAAGTGCAGATGTATCTCTTAGGCAAATACGTTGTGGCTTGCTTTCATAGTTTCATATGGAAATCAATAAGGAATGATGAGATTGTACTACAGTATGTAAATATTTGTGTATGGACATCTGCTAGTAAGTACTGTACGTGATGCAACTATTTTAGTAGCAATGTGCTATGCTAGAGGGTTCTATGGGAATTCCAGCTACCAAGTTAGATCCATCTTCAGGTATTCCAGCTACCAAGTTAGATCCATCTTCAGGTATTCCAGCTACCAAGTTAGATCCATCTTCAGGTATTCCAGCTACCAAGTTAGATCCATCTTCAGGTATTCCAGCTACCAAGTTAGATATATCTTCAGGTATTCCAGCTAACAAGTTAGATACATCTTCAAGTATTCCATCTACCAAGTTAGATACATCTTCAAGTATTCCATCTACCAAGTTAGATACATCTTCAAGTATTCCATCTACCAAGTTAGATACATCTTCAAGTATTCCATCTACCAAGTTAGATACATCTTCAAGTATTCCATCTACCAAGTTAGATACATCTTCAAGTATTCCATCTACCAAGTTAGATACATCTTCAAGTATTCCATCTACCAAGTTAGATACATCTTCAAGTATTCCATCTACCAAGTTAGATACATCTTCAAGTATTCCATCTACCAAGTTAGATACATCTTCAAGTATTCCATCTACCAAGTTAGATACATCTTCATGTATTCCATCTACCAAGTTAGATACATCTTCAAGTATTCCATCTACCAAGTTAGATACATCTTCAAGTATTCCATCTACCAAGTTAAATACATCTTCATGTATTCCATCTACCAAGTTAGATACATCTTCAAGTATTCCATCTACCAAGTTAGATACATCTTCAAGTATTCCATCTACCAAGTTAGATACATCTTCAAGTATTCCATCTACCAAGTTAAATACATCTTCATGTATTCCATCTACCAAGTTAGATACATCTTCAAGTATTCCATCTACCAAGTTAGATACATCTTCAAGTATTCCATCTACCATGTTAGATACATCAATCCTTAAGAACTTTGTCAGAAACACTTCAACAGCTTTTTATTCAATTCAAACTGGAGGAACTATTAGGCCTAGATTTTGAAACTGGTAAAATATGGGGAACCACTCGTGAAAGATTAGCTGAATCTTGGAATTAGTGATGTTAGATAACATGTCAAAATCCAAATGGAGTCAATGGAATGGAAACCACTTGGTTTTATGTGCTTGATACCATTGACTCCAGTACAGCCATTATTATGAGCCGTCCTAACCTCAGCAGCCTCCACTGGACGTAACAACAAACTTGTATCACCCAAACAGCAAATCACCTGAATTTCATACCACCAGATCTGGGATGCAGTTTGAATTGGTGCATCAAGATTTTCCCTAATGCATACCTCTGGATCTAATATGGGCTCAATACTCAAAACCTTTAGGTTCTGCAAACACCTGACGAACTTTGATTTGAGTGAACTATCCCTTTCTGGGTTGTACTTGTGCTGTGGTTCATATCTGCTATCTGGAGTGTAATGGTTGGTAATTTGCCGTGTGTGTTCTAACGACGCAAAACGAAACCACTGCAAAAGCACTGGGCTAGCACACCAGCTCAGGGGAGTGTCTCGCATCCCCGGCACACCCTCTACCCACTGACTGGCTCCAGGGGCGTGCCGCACCCCCACACTGAGCCAACCATAACACAACCAAATTCTGAAATATTAAGAGTTCCCGGCAGAGGGAATGTAGTGGTTAGGGTTACCAAAAGGTCAGCCTCACACATTCCACAGTATTAATACTAGGCTTGTTATTGGTATAGTGCCAGGTCACACACAGGAAAATCCATACCAACAAGTTGTTCGAGGGTGTCTGTGTGCGCATGTCCATGAACCTGTGTGGGTGTGTAGGCTAAACGCCCCCTTACCCTGCACAAATTATATATATATTTTTAAATAAATAAAAAATACAGTTTCAAAGCACATCTGTTGAAATATGAGATTTGTCAGCCAAAGAGTCACAACAATGGATCGCAAAGACAAACACAAAACCTCACAACGTGAGTGTGTACATACAGGCGCAGACAGACAGACGGTAGACAGGTGGGTCAGGTTAAGAAGGAGGACTCACGAGGACAGCACCACGGCCACGGCGTCATTGAGAACGCTCTCTCCAAACAGCAGAACGTACAGATCCACGTCCACCTGCAGCTCGTTGAAGATGGCCAGCACCGTCACTGCAGGACGAGAGACACAGTAACCACCTTTAGACTGTCTACAGAATGGCACAATGACATGCAGATGGACCCCCAAGACCACATTCTAGAATGTAAGACGGGCAACATATAGTTGGCAACATTCTACTAAAAATAACCACAAATAGAGCCCTATAGGTTAGAAATCATTGGTGGTGTCTACATCAGCCTATGCTATATTCCACAACTCACATTTTCCCAGTCACTGAAATAATTAGCGGCAGTGCATGTTTTTGCAGCTTGTGAATCAGGAAATCGTCCCTTTAAATAACTATGTCTGACTAGGTATATTACTAGTGAAGCAAGCGGTTGACCATTATGTAGTGTACTAAAGTGGTGACTGAGGTGAACGGGGTCTGTACCGGGGTCAGTAGCAGAGACAATGGCTCCAAACAACAGGCAGTCAGTGAAGAAGAAGTCCCCGTCAAGCTGTCCCACTTGCTTCATCAGCGTGACACAGCCGTACATCAGTAACCTGTACAGAGATCGAGATCATACTACTTCAGCTGAGCATTTCTCTGACATGACACACAAAACCCTAAAGGTGCATAAACACACAGATGTAATGGGTACATGTATAATACAGGGTGTGAACTCACCCAATGATGAAACATGATATGACTGTTCCCAGAAAGGCATAGGCTAGGATGGATCCCATGTTCCTGAAGAAATGTCTCTGGGAGATAGAATTAGATGAAGGATTAGGCCTAAATATTACCCAAGAACAAATCAACAGTGATTTAACTATCATTTAAAGCTGCAATATGTAACTTTTGGGGCGACCTGACCAAATTCACATGGAAATGCGTGTTATAGATCTGTCATTATCATTGAAAGCAAGTCTAAGAAGTGGTAAATCCTGTTCAGTGACCACTATTTCTATGCTCCCCATATTTAAGTTTAGTTTTTGCATCTTTTACTTTTGGTACACCAGCTTTAAACATCTGAAAATACAATATTTGTGGTTATGGAAAATATTTTTAACTACGGTTTAGATGGTACAATGATTATCTACACTATACTTGCTTGTTTGTTTTATCACAAACTGGAATTAGGCAAACTGTTAGCATTTTAGAAACCAGGAAATGGCAGAGCGATTTCTGCATAGAGCATCTTTAAACAACTAACTACATGTCTTACCCTCTTCAGACTGTAGCCGGCATGGAAGATAATGGGGGGCAGGAGGATGTTAAAGAACACTTCAGGGTCAAAGGTCACCTATAGAAAAGAGGAAAAACACAAGAGGGATTGTATTACATGACTGAACTGTAGTCTCCCACTGACTATGGAGGACTACAACTAATAAAACCTGTTATTATTAGTTTGAATCTAATTATAACTACCTGTAATAATAACTAACAAGGGTTCTAAATCCCTTTTCAATTGTGTTGATGGATGAAAATAGCGCTAGTTGTTATGTTTGTTAATCTAATGTCCTACGGTTAGGCCTAGTTCTGATCAAGCCTCTTTAGGCTGACATCAACTCTAAGTCCTAAATGGCATCAAGGAAAGGTTTATTTTCTCTGATCAGGTGACAGTGTTTGCATAGAACAGAGTAGTGCTCTGTAGGCTACCTCAGGACATGACTGATTACATATGCTATGCTCCGAGTTAGACAGTCTCATGAGTGTGTGTCAGACAGTGAGTAAGTGTGGAAAATGTCTAGGGAAAGATTGAGAATGAAATATGTCAACAAAGGCCACCTACTTTCCTGATTCGTACTAAGCCTCCCAAACAGCACTTCAGATATGAAGAAACACTTTCAGACAACAACCATGCCATCTGTAAGCACCCACTGTTTTGGTCAGTCAAGCCATTCATGTGCATCACATTAACGAGGAACACATCTGTTTGGGACTCTACCTTGCGAAGCATCTCGTTGTCTTGTACATCATTGATCTCAGAGGGGCTGATCTCACCCTTCAGACTGTACTCATAGAACTTGCCACTGACGTTGACGAGCAGTGTGGGCGGGCTGGCGTTGACATGGCAACTGAGGGTGACGTTACTAATGTCACGGGGTACGTGGATACCATAGCGCAGGACCACCCCAACCAGCACACCTGGAGGGAGAGAGAGGGAACAGAGGGTGAACAAACACAGAATTGCACCTATGAAAGCCCCTACAGTACATGCCACAAGGCAACCCCTGCTAACTGGATTCACAGTTGTCCTCTCCACCCTTAAAGCTGGTACAGCAGCACCTTGTGAATTGTAAATAAATAACCAGGTAACAGGCTTCAGGGAAGTGCATGGTGTGTAGTAGAGAGTACAACACTAAACTACAGTAAAAGACTGAAGCAAGTTGGACCTTCCTGGGTGAATAACACAGAACGGTATGTATGGGGTTTAGTGCATGCACACAGTCGCATAACTGATCAGGCATGAATATTGTTTCCCAACAACAGAGATGTACACTGAACAAAAATATAAACGCAACAGGTAAAGTGCTGGTCCCATGTTTCATGAGCTGAAATAAAAGCTCCCAGAAATGTTCCATACGCACATAAAGCATATTTCTCTCAAATCTTGTGCACAAATTAGTTTACATTCCTGTTAGTGAGCATTTCTCCTTTGCCAAGATAATCCATACACCTAACAGATGTAGCATATCAAGATGCTAAATAAAAATAATGATCATTACACAGGTGCACCTTGTGCTGGGGACAATAAAATTGTGCCGTTTTGTAACACAACGCCAGATGTCTCAAGTTGAAGGAATGTCCACCAGTGCTGTTGCCAGAGAATGTAATGTTAATTTCTCTACCATAAGCTGCCTCCAATGTCGCTTTAAAGAATTTGGCACTACGTCCAACCGGCCTCACAACCGCAGACCATGTGTAACCACGCCATCCCAGGACCTCCACATCCGGCTTCTTCACCTGCGGGATCGTCGGAGACCAGCCAGCCGGAAAACTGATGAAACTGTGGGTTTGCACAACCAAATCGATTCTGCGTAAACTGTCGGAAACCATCTTAGGGAAGCTCATCTGCATGCTCGTCGTCCTCATCAGGGTCTCGACCTGACTGCAGCTCGGAGTCATAACCGAATTCAGTGAGCAAAAGCTAACATTTGATGGCCACTGGCATGCTGGATAAGTGTGCTCTTCACGGATTAATCCCGGTTTCAACTGTACCGGGCAGATGGCAGACACGTACGTGTATGGTGTCGTGTGGGCAAGAGGTTTGCTGATGTCAACGTTGTGAAGAGTGCCCCATGGTGGCAGTGGGGTTATGGTATGGGCAGGCATAAGCTACGGACGACAAACACAATTGCATTTTATCGAATGGCAATTTGAATGCTGTGAGATACCGTGATGAGATCCTTAGGCCCACTGTCGTGCCACTCAACACCTCGTGTTTCAGCATGATAATGCACGGCCCCATGTCGCAAGGATCTGTACACAATTCCTGGGAGCTGAAAATGTCCCAGTTCTTCCATGGCCAGCATAATCACCAGTCTGGATCAACATGTATGACAGCGTGTTCCAGTTCCCGACAATATCCAGCAACTTCGCACAGCCATTGAAGAGGAACGGGGCAACATTCCACAGGCAACAATCAACAACCTGGTCAAACTCTATGCAAACAAGATGTGTCGCGCTGCATGAGGCAAAAAATGGTGGTCATACCAACTGGTTTTCTGATCCATGCCCCTACTTTAAAAAAAGGTTTCTGTGACCAACAGATATCTGTATTCCCAGTCATGTGAAATCAATAGATTAGCTCCTAATGGATTTATTTCAATTGACTGATTTCCTTCTATGAACTGTAACTCAGTAAAATCTTTGAAATTGTTGCATGTTTAGTTAATATTTCTGTTCAGTATAACATAGTGATACATCCATTCTAGGACTCACATAGACCTAGGCATTATGTTGTCTCTACCGCATCCCTATAGGAATGACAACACTGTCAGCATATTTCCAGGTAATGTTAAAGGAATACTGTGAGAGTTAGCCCTTGTTCTACTTAAGAGTCAGATGAACTCGTGGATACAATTTTTTTATGTCTCTGCGTGCAGTATGGATGAAGTTAGCATTGTCTCGCGAAACTACCGCTAACTAGCGCTAGCGCAATGACTGGAAGTCTACAGGTATATTAGAAATGCTACATAAACATGCAATGACGTGTATAGCTAACTACATAAACAATATGACGGTGAGTAATAACAATATCAATGACATCATGCAGTCTCCTGACAAGTGGGCCTCTCACCCATACTCACCATAGATCATAGCTAGTCCCGTTTCATGCAAAAACCTGAAACGACGGTGCTTGAATAACCAAATAGTTAAAATCGTGAGGGTTAGGAGCATGATGAAAATCAGCAGGTCGGCACTGTCTTGTCTGTGGTTATCTTCAACCTTCCTCTCTGTTACGATGTTCTCCATGGCACTATCCTCTGCCCTGCAAACACTGATGCAGAACGACAAACAGGTTAGAACGGTCAAGGCTAACGTCTTCGACATCTTCCGAGTTGCGTTGACTCTGAATTTATTGTAACCCATGTTGCACATTCAATCTTCAAGATAGTAGCTACGTTGTGGTTATTCAAGGTTTCTAGATATATATTTCATGCGAGATAACTAAGCGGAGACAGCAACAGTAGATTGATGTTTCCCTTCTCTTCGGTGAGGTTTATCGGCGGTTGGCATCAAACGTTATGGTGCATTATCGCCACCTTCTGTACTGGAGTATGGGAGAGAGGCAGGGAGAAACTAAATCCTACCTGCCACCCCGTTGCTTTTAAAACACATAACAACATATTTGAGACTATATATAATAAAGTTCTACTCAATATAATCTTTACAATAATTTCCTGTATCCCCTTCTCCCTCATACTAGATCTCAGCCTCTCTCTTTCCTCTGATACTGCCACACTGTAGCAATACGGTCTCTGTTTCCTGGCAATAATCACACTTTCCTTTTGGATGCTTTCCTATCACATTTAAAATCTTATTCAATCGGCTGTGTCCCACTCTTAATCTTCTAAAAATAGCCTCCTCTCTTCTGTCCCTTCCTGGCGATGGATGGTTCCAGAAGGGAAAATGTTTTTTGTCTCCGTATTGCATTTTTTGTTGTTCAAATTAAAAGTATTTTCGGATGATAAAAATAAAATATGATAATGCTGCTAATTGTGTTCCCATATTGGTGATTAATGTGTCAAACTATATATTGATTTGTATATATTATTATTAACTCTTGAGATATAGTTTTTCTGTTCAGAAATGTTATTATGAGGTTTGCTTTGGATTTTGACCGGGAAGTTAAAGACGTCACTCTAGTAGTACGATGGTTACTAGTTACCACAGACACAAGGTCATGAACCCCGCCCATACAATTTATCTTCTTAAAAATAAAAATAAAACCTTAACCCTAACCTTAACCACACTGCTAACCTTATGCCTAACCCTAAGCTTAACTTAAGATATTAAAAAAGCTTATTTTTGTTGTTATGAATTTTTGTCTTACCCTCTTCACAACTGTTTTGGTGTTTTTGAACCATGATAGGACCTCAGTGATAGGTCCAGAGGAACTTGAAGCTTATGACCGTCTCCACTACAGCCCCATCGATGTGAATGCGGGCGTGTTTGGCCCTCTGTTTCTTGTAGTTTCAGCTCCTTTATCTTGCTGACGTTGAAGGAGAGGTTGTTGTCCTGGCACCACACTGCCAGGTCTCTGACCTCCTCCCTGTAGGCTGTCTCATCATCGTCGGTGATCAGGCCTACTACCATCATGTCAACAGCAAACTTAATGATGGTGTTGGAGTCATGTGCTGCCACACAGTCGTGGGTCAACAGGGAGTAGAAGAGGGGGCTAAGCACGCACCCCTGAGGGGCTCCTGTGTTGCGGGTCAGCGTGGAAGATGTGTTGTTGCCTAGCCTTACCACCCGAGAGCGGCCTGTCAAAAAGTCCAGTATCCATTTGCAGAGGGAGGTGTTTAATCCTAGGGTGTGTTGAAAGCTGAGGTGTAGTCAATGAACAGCATTCTCACATAGGTGTTCCTTTTGTCCAAGGTGGGAAAGGGCAGTGTCGAGTGCAGTAGAGATTGTCATCTTTTTATTTTTTATTTCACCTTTATTTAGCCAGGTAGGCTAGTTGAGAACAAGTTCTGTGGATCTGTTGGGGCTTTATGTGAATTAGAACGGGTCTAGGCTAACGCAAAATGGTACGCAGCATCATCTGGATATGTGTGCAACAAAAGTTCAACATTCACCTTCTGCTACCATTCCTGTCAAACCATTCACACATACAGTTTGACTCATATGTTCCATAAATCCAACGTATGCAGCACACAGAACGCATTACAACTGCCTCTGCAACCCAATGCTGAATGGAAAACGCAGCGTTCCATCGGAAATGAATGTACTTCGGTGTCGGTGTGATCGAGGCGTTATACTGCACTGTGTGTGCTGCAGTTACACTGCACTGACTGCAATATTTTTCCGAAAGGGATATACTACCGTCCTGCTCCCATTCTGACCAGTAGGTGGCAGAATAGTCCATTGAATTAGGTCAAACGTAATCAAAGAAGAGTCTTCCGGTTTGCTGTGTTGTTTCTAGCTGTGTGTGCATCGACAAGGCTCTTTATTTTTAATTTCAAGTAGTCACCATGCAGAACAAAAAGACCAAATCGACCTCCAAAATAAAAGGTACGTTTTGTCAACATGTGGAATAGGAGATCGCCCGTCTTCGGTGAAGCTAGCGTAACGTTAACAGAAACTCAACCAGACAGCTAACTAGCCAGCTAGCTAACTAACCAGCTAGCTAGCTAGATAATCAAACCTACCAAATATGACTCTTAATATGTTATTATGCACTGATTTGCAGTGGGGAAGGTCGGTTCGAAAAACAAAGATGATGCACCCCATGAGCTGGAGAGTCAATTTGTCCTGCGGCTGCCTACGGTAAGGAAACACATGGAATACAATGGGATGAGAGCATTTTTGGTTTTGTGTATTTAAAAAAAAAATAGCCATGTATCTCAAATTCAAAATGATGCTATTTTTTAACCAACTTTGCTAAAACTTGTGAATATTGTACCAGGATGAATGTCACCATGATTGATTAATAATTGCCAACCATAATTGAACCTGAGACTCAAACACTCGTTTGCCTATATTGTACCTTTCTGTGCAACCACGTCTTGAAATAAAGGAAATCATACTTGACATGGCATAAACTGTTTCGGGATTGATGTATATCTTGACTGCATGATCTCTGTCACAGGAATATGCCTCAACAGTGAGATGTATTGCCCAGTCTAGCAGCATGAACCTCAAAGACAGACTCACCATTGAACTGCACGGTAGGTATTGAGCCTTCATGTCTTGTCAGTTCAAGTGTACCTTGTTGTTTTCATGGAATGGTCCTAACTGTTCACTCACAATATTACCATCTGCTCTAAAGGAAGTTGGTCACACTCTGTAAATGTAGAAAGTTAGGCTTTGTCATTTGCATAATTCAAATCAAGGATAAGGTAAATTGGCCTCATTAATCATGCTAATGAAGCAACTTGAAATTAAAGTAGAGAGAACTTTGTTTAACCCTGGTGCACATTTAACCTTTTTTGGTTCAGAAGCAGTTATACCAGCATCACATTACAGAATGGCCATTCCTTCCCAAGAAGCACCTATTGCCAACATAAGGATGAAATCATAGAAGTAGGATAATTACAATGGATATTCAAGTAAACCTGTGATAGGTGACCAGTAGTCAAATTATTTTTCTATGTGTGAAATGACGTCATATGATGTTCTGCAGCTGATGGTCGTCATGGCATCGTGAGAGTGGATCGTGTACCTTTGGCGTGTAAACTGGTGGATCTGCCCTGCATCCTGGAGTCTCTGAAAACAGTGGACAAGAAGACCTTCTATAAGACTGCTGACGTCTGTCAGGTAGGACAGGAAGGATGCTCTCATATAACCACCATATAGGAGTAGAATGGTGTATGAAGTCTCCAGACCAGTTGTCAACGGCTGCAGTGTCTGCTCTAAGGTTTAGAATGCCCTGTTTCTGTATGACATTTCAGTCATTTAACAGACACTCTTATCCAGAGCAACTTACAGGAGCAATACGGGTTTTTTCACCTAATTGGCTCAGGGATTAGAACCAGGGATGATTGATAATGACCTCACATAGTGTTGGTTTATATATTTTCAAGCATTCTATAAGGTTGATTTATTCATTGCTCTTTGACCCTGTTCTGTGTGGGGTAGATGCTGGTGTGCACGTTGGATGGAGACCTCTACCCTCCCTTGGAGGAACCCACCGGTACTGTAGACCCCAAGAAGAAGAAGGACAAAGACAAGGACAAGAAGTTTGTGTGGAACCATGGCAGTAAGTAGAACTATATCCCCTCTGTATTGAAATATGCTGAGTAGCACTTTGCAGCCCGCAGAGACTTATCTTCAAGCCTCAGCCAATCTGCAAGTTTCCTTTCTGACGGTTCTGTTAACTTTAAATCATGATGTTTTCGTCTCCAGTCACCTGTCCTCTAAAGAACACAAGGAAGAGAAGATTCAGGAAGACTGCAAAAAAGAAGGTACTGACATCTTGTGTTTCCCCTAGAGCTCTCTCTCCCCCTCATCTTGTGAATATTTTCTTCAGATGATGTCGGGTTCTCGTCCCAGGCCCTTAATTCAAACAACACATTTACATTTCATAAAAGAGGAACTGCAGCGGATGTAAAAACTAAGATTTACATAAAAAATAAAGGCCTTCCATCTTCATTTGCCCCAAAGGTTTGCAAGAGAGCAATCTAACTCTCTGCTTTGATCCAAGTGACAGAGAGCGAGTGAGAGGAAAGATTCCTACTTTGTCTTTTGAATAAATCTTCTTTAAGGTGCAACACCATATCGGTTTGGCTCGCTGTTCTTAATCGCTAATGTGTTTGCTGGCACATGGCCAGCCATTCGCTAGGGGTGTGTGTGGGTGTGGGGGTGGGTGGGTAGTCTGGAGGCATGAAGTAAGTCTAACCTGATTTCCTCTGCAGTACATCGAGTCTCCCGACGTGGAGAAGGAAGTGAAGAGATTACTGAGCACGGACGCAGAGGCCGTTAGTGTCCGTATCCTTTTAGCTCACTCACTGGGGCAAACGCGCACACACACACTCTGTCTCTAACGCTGCACCAAACTGTCACCAGGTATTGCGGTACCCTTTTATACATGCACTGTAAATGACACACAACACATCCAATAGCTGTTGACCAGCGGGGGCCCTACTCTGCTGGGCCTCACTTGAACTGACTCCTGGCAACGTGTTAATGTGAGACCTGCACACCAACACCTTCGTCAATAAGCACCATGATGAAATGATAAAGCAGGAGGAACCATTCCCCAGGGCGTTGATGTAAATGAGAATGTGTTCTCAGTCAACTTACCTGGTGGGGTGGGGATTTCAATGGGCGGTGGTACATGTTAATATGTCCTTGTAGGCCCATAGGGAAGCCAGTTGTGAGTAGCTGGAACGTGACATAACTTAATGAAAGCGGTGAGGTAGTGTTTGGTGTACAACGTTTCCCTAACTTGGCCTTCAGGCTGGGAGGTGATAGCTGAGGATGAGACCAAGGAGGCAGACAACCACGGCTCTCTGGCCAACTTGGACTCATCACCTGGGACATCGGGACACAAGATGGGGCATGGCTCCTCAGGTAAGCACCATGGAAGTGGGCAAAATGTAGTAATACTATAATATGATCATTTAGCAGATGTGAAGGTTCCGTGCAGAGTGACTCTCAGTTAACTTAGTCCACATATTGAATACATGTATTATGTTTGGAATGAGAGCCATAACTGATATTACAGGCTCCTACCACCTTAGGGCCGTCACACCCACACAGAAGTTAGAACATACATTATGCCACATAGCCTTTCACTGCTCCAACGCAGTACAGTAGTACAGTAGGCCCTAGTGCAGGGTTTCCCTAACTGTCTTTTGGCCCACAACCCTATTTTGGTATAAAATATTTTTTGATGTTTTCAGCACTTATTTCCCTGACAGATTCAAACTTTTTTTACTCGCGCTCTCGTCTCTGCAACAGACATACAGTTCCCTCAGAAAGTATTCACACCCTTGACTTTTTCCATTATTTTTGTTGTCACAGCCTGAATTTAAAATGGATTCAATGTACATTTTTGTGTCACTGGTCTACACACAATACCCCATAATGTCAAAGTGGAATCATTTTTTGACATTTTTGAAACAAATGAATAAAAAAGGGAAAGCTGAAATGTCTTGAGTCAATATTTTGTAGCTTAAAGCCGTGTCGTGTCTTTACTATCATTAAATTGACAGTAAATTCTCTGTAATTAGTAATACGCGATTAGACTTAATCATGTAATCGTAATTAACTAGGAAGTCGGGGTACCAAGGAAAATATTCAGATTACAAAGTTATCATTTCCTAAAAATAACTTTTCAGATATTTTATATCTGATCAAATAGTCTTCTGATTAATGAATTATTTACTTTACCTCACGTTAGTCTCATTCCAAACGTCGTAAATTGTTGGTTATCTGCACGAACACAGTCTTCACTATGAGTCATCCATACATCAATTGTCTTAAATCATTTAATTATTACTAAGTAATTAATAGAAATGCATAAACAAACAAACATGGTAAATATGGTTACAAGAAATGTGCCCTAGTGGGCTAAACCGGCATCGCGGCTTGGTGGACAAAAGGGGGAGTCAGCTGAGAAGTCACTACAGATAAATATAACAATTGAAATACTAATCCATGAACGCTCACTCATTCGGGAACAATTGCAATCAATATATATATTTTCGCTCAGTGTGTCGTCTTGATCTCTGTTGAAAAGTTGTTTCTTTTGTAGAATTGTCCGTCTCTCTCTCTCTCTGTCGTGGTTAAAGTGGATAGTTCAGAGTGACATTCATGTTGTTGTAGAATGAATGTTTCGGCGGTTGTCGTTCTTCGCGTTCAATGATACCGAATTCCTAGCTGCAGACTAGTAATTAATATCAAAGACTTGTTCTTATTCTGTCAGTATCGATAGTCTACGAGTTTAACCACGTGGAATGTGGTATGGATTCAGCAATGGTCCACAACCTTTGTACTCCCGTGATTGAGAGAAACATGGTCTGGTGATAATTTCTCAAAGTTGGGTTTTATTCGGAATTGCAGAAAAGGGCTGTCCCAGGATGTCTGACCCTAACTGGGCTCGGGCCGTCCTCTGATTTAGTTAAATTCAAAAGGGAATTGGAGTTTCCTTCATTACAGTCCAAAATCACATCACACAATTTTACAAACAGTATTATACTCACTCATTCATCTTATACAACAATTATATGTAAACCTCATATCTGAGGCTATTATATAAACAGCGTTATGGCAATGTGGCCACACCGTCTGCCATGAGCCTCATGGGAACATAAATGTTGTTCGGACCTCAAGTTCTGTGAGGTGGAAGAAATTCCTTTGTTCTCTATGAAAATTCACTCTCTCTTATACTGTGTGTCCATGAGGCAGGGTCTTCTCAGGAATTTACGACCTCTCTCTGACCACAGCAGCCTAGTTGAAGGAGGCAGGGAGAGGGGGATGGGCTTGCTGAACCCAAAGAGGGCAATGTCATGACAGCGGCAATCAGCAGTTGAAACGATAGTGTGCTCTGGAGTAATGGAACCACTCTCAAATTCATAGACATAGGTATGGTTGCAAAGACTGGCCATCCGTGATATCAAAATGATAGCTTTATCATGTTGTGAGTGTTTGCTTACATTTACTTTGTTTACAGGCATTGGTGTTAAACAAGCTTGTATTTTGGTTTCTCATGGAGTATGACAGTTGCGCTAATAAGTTATATTCTTCAAGAATCACTGTGTACATTTATAGGTCTAAAATGTATGTACAGTAGCTACTGCGTATTGCTCCTTTAAACCATTCAAAAGATAGAGACATATTTGTAGGTAGAAAACAGAATCCTCTCTGTTTATTACAGCCACATCTAGCAGCTACCGGAGGTTACTGACGTTTTCCCGGTTTTATGAACCAAGTGTGAATTTATTTATTTAGAATTTTTTGAATATTTTTTTGCCGCGGTCCCATTTTCAAATTAGTTGACCGCACATGGGGTCCGGACCCCTAGTTTGGGAAAAGCTGCCTTGGTGTTTCTAAAACTGTCCTAAAGGGAGGACTGTGTTTTGTTGGTGAGGAGTGGTCACAGTAAGAAGACTGAATTATTATTCTATAAAAAAAAATTGATATTTTATTTGACAATGTGAAAATCAATGTTTTCTTCCAGCCCAACGTGACGAGCTGAGGGAGATCTTCAACGACATCAGCAGCAGCAGCGATGATGAGGAGGACGAGGGGGACCTTCGTCATGAGGACGAGGACCTGAACATCATGGACATGGAGGAAGACCTGGTTAGACAGCTCCAAGACAAACTCAACGAGTCATCAGACGGTGCTCGGGACGAGGCAGACAGGAACAACCAGATAGGTGAGGCCGGAGGGAGAAGAGGGGTGGTGGAAAGAGAAAGAAGGGCAACGGAGAGTGGGCGAGTTTGTTTTTCATCACCGGGGCGATTGGGGGGTTGAAGATTGCAGTCATGGATATTAAGAGATGGGCACACCGTCCCCATGTTGGCACAACATGTTCCTTTGCAATAACATTGTTATTTCTATTTATTATAAGTGAAGTGTGATTGTTTTGTAATTGGTATAAACATGGCGCCTGTCTACAGTATTGGAATAGCAGCCAATGTGGGGAGATGTGGCTGTAATAGCAGAACAGAAGCACAGAGTACGGAAAGACAATAAGAGGGCCTCAAATCACATGAAACACTCATTGTCCCCATGTCAAAACGGACGACGGCAATACCCTACACAAGTGAGCTTGAGTTGGAATGAAGCTGAGTTTTCTAGGTCAGAGAGACATCTCCCTCCCTCCCCCCTATCCCTTCATCTCCAGTTATATCCCCATTCAGAAGACGGACAGGTACTCGCTCTCTCCTCCTGGGGCTGGTTCAGCCACTGTGCTTTCTGTGACAGCTCACTGGCTTACATGGTACCGTCTGTCACACAGCCAACACTGCACCCCCGTCCTGCAGCTCTCCCGACAGACTCTTGTAGGGCTGCATCTTTCAAAGTCTGGCTGTGGCCGTCGACACGTAGTGCTTGTAATGAGGACCATGGCATCTGAAAAAGGGTTTTCAATCCATACTGACTGTGTGGGATGATGTTAGCTAAGACGGTGGCTCATTGTGCATTAGGTTTTGATTGAATTGAATGGAAGCCACATGACCGCTGTTCCTTAGTAATACGAGCCCCTGTGGACCAGAGAATGAGAGCAGTCTGTTCTATTCCTTCTATTTGTAACGAGCAGACGGCTAACATTCACCTCAGTCACTTAGCCTGGTCTTATATTCACTTTAAATTGGCCTGTTGCACACTTTAAAACACAAAGATCGAATCAGGGTCTGTAGTGACACCTCTAGCACTGAGATGCAGTGCCTTATACCACCTTAGACCACTGTGCCATCTCAATAGTCTCACAACGTTTCATCTTTTTTTTAATACCCTGAACAAAAATGTAAACGCAACATGTAAAGTGTTGGTCCCATATAATAAAACATCCCAGAAATTTTCCACATGCACAAAAATCTTCCTGTTAGTGAGAATTTCTCCTTTGTCAAGATAATCCATCCAACTGACAAGTGTGGTATATCAAGAAGCTGATTACACACGTAACTTTGTGCTAGGAACAAAAAAAATGCCATTCTAAAATGTGCCGTTTTGTCACACAACACAATGCCGTCTGTATGTAGGCGAGCAGATTGCTGATGTCAATGTTGTGAACAGAGTGCCCCGTGGTGGTGGGGTTTTGGTATGGGCAGGCAGGCATAAGCCACGCACAACAAACACAATTGCATTTTTTTTTACTACAATTTGAATGCACCAAGATACCGTGACGAGATCATGAGGCCCAAGGTATCTGTGACCAACAGATGCATATATGTATTCCCAGTCATGTGAAATCCATAGATTAGGGCCTAATGAATTTATTTCAATTGACTGATTTCCTCATGAACTATAACTCAGGAAAACCTTTGACATTTGCAATGCATGTTGCATTCATATTTTTGTTCAGTATACAGTGGGGCAAAAAAGTATTTAGCCAGTTGTGCAAGTTCTCCCACTTAAAAAGATGAGAGAGGCCTGTAATTTTCATCATAGGTACACTTCAACTATGACAGACAAAATGAAGGGAAAAAATCCAGAAAATCACATTGTAGGATTTTTGATGAATTTATTTGCAAATTATGGTGGAAAATAAGTATTTGGTCACCTACAAACAAGCAAGATTTCTGGCTCTAAAATACCTGTAACTTCTTCTTTAAGAGGCTCCTCTGTCCTCCACTCGTTACCTGTATTAATGGCACCTGTTTGAACTTGTTATCAGTATAAAAGACACCTGTCCACAACCTCAAACAGTCACACTCCAAACTCCACTATGGCCAAGACCAAAGAGCTGTCAAAGGACACCAGAAACAAAATTGTAGACCTGCACCAGGCTGGGAAGACTGAATCTGCAATAGGTAAGCAGCTTGGTTTGAAGAAATCAACTGTGGGAGCAATTATTAGGAAATGGAAGACATACAAGACCACTGATAATCTCCCTCGATCTGGGGCTCCAAACACAATCTCACCCCGAGGGGGAAAAATGATCACAAGAACGGTGAGCAAAAATCCCAGAACCACACGGGGGGACCTAGTGAATGACCTGCAGAGACCTGGGACCAAAGTAACAAAGCCTACCATCAGTAACACACAGTGCCAGACGTGTCCCCCTGCTTAAGCCAGTACATGTCCAGGCCCGTCTGAAGTTTGCTGGAGAGCATTTGGATGATCCAGAAGAAGATTGGGAGAATATCATATGGTCAGATGAAACCAAAATATAGCTTTTTGGTAAAAACTTGTCGTGTTTGGAGGACAAAGAATGCTGAGTTGCATCCAAAGAACACCATACCTACTGTGAAGCATGGGGGTGGAAACATCATGCTTTGGTGCTGTTTTTCTGCAAAGGGACCAGGACGACTGATCCGTGTAAAGGAAAGAATGAATGGGGCCATGTATCGTGAGATTTTGAGTGAAAACCTCCTTCCATCAGCAAGGGCATTGAAGATGAAACGTGGCTGGGTCTTTCAGCATGACAATGATCCCAAACACATTGCCCAGGCAACGAAGGAGTGGCTTCGTAAGAAGCATTTCAAGGTCCAGGAGTGGCCTAGCCAGTCTCCAGATCTCAACCCCATAGAAAATCTTTGGAGGGAGTTGAAAGTCTGTGTTGCCCAGCAACAGCTCCAAAACATCACTGCTCTAGAGGAGATCTGCATGGAGGAATGGGCCAAAATACCAGCAACAGTGTGTGAAAACCTTGTGAAGACTTACAGAAAACGTTTGACCTCTGTCATTGCCAACAAAGGGTATATAACAAAGTATTGAGAAACTTTTGTTATTGACCAAATACTTATTTTCCACCATAATTTTCAAATAAATTCATAAAAAATCCTACAATGTGAATTTCTGGATTTTCTTTTCTTATTTTGTCTGTCAAAGTTGAAGTGTACCTATGATGAAAATTACAGGCCTCTCTCATCTTTTTAATTGGGAGAACTTGCACAATTGGTGGCTGACTAAATACTTTTTTGCCCCACTGTATATATTGTATACAAAACATCCACATACCGAGGCACACCAACATCCACTCTATCATCCCTGCCCAGGCCCACAGCCCAGTCTCCAGCGCCCGTATCACCCTCCACCACATGGCCTCAAATTGCACCATCTTGTTCCTCTCTGTTGCCCACGCACTTAACATTTAAATAATAAAACATTTGGACGATGGAGGATTGGTTGATTTCCAATGAAGCATATGCTTTTTTCAAGATGATATATGAGAAAAGTATTGTCTAAGTCAGCAGGTTTCTCACTACACCCCCATATGCCATGTCTTGAAATATGCAGACAGACAGATTAAAAGTTAATGTACATTGTAATACTACTGACAGCCAACGTTCTAACTCCGCCCATAACTTTTGGATTTTATAGTATTCCCAGAAGGCGTGCATTATTTAGTCATGGTTCGTATCTTAACTATCATATGAATATAATTTTCTTACTCAGATAGGGTTTCTTCAAAATTTCCCTGATGTCCAACAGATTTCAAATGGACATTTCTTGATATGAAACATTTAAGTTGCATGTTTGAAAATATTTACACTACCGTTCAAAAGTTTGGGGTCACTTAGAAATGTCCTTGTTTAAAAATAATAATAATAATAATTGTCCTTTTTTTAAATAACAAAATTGATCAGAAATACAGTGTAGACACTGTTAACGTTGTAAATGACTATTGTAGCTGGAAACGGCTGACAAGTCCTCAACTGGCAGCTTCATTAAATAGTACCCACCAGTCTCAACGTCAACAGTGAAGAGGCGACTCCCCGGATACTGTCCTTCTAGGCAGAGTTCCTCTGTCCAGTATCTGTGTTTTATTTGCCCATCTTAATTTTTTCTTTTTATTGGTCAGTCCGAGATATGGCTTTTTCTTTGCAACTCTGCATAGAAGGCCTGCATCCCGGAGTCGCCTCTTCACTGTTGACGTTGAGACTGGTGTTTTGTGGGTACTATTTCATGAAGCTGCCAGTTGAGGACTTGTGAGGCGTCCATTTCTCAAACTAGACACTAATGTACTTGTCCTCTCGCTCAGTTGTGCACTGGGGCCTCCCACTCCACTTTCTATTCTGGTTAGAGCCAGTTTGCTCTGTTCTGTGAAGGGAGTATTACACAGCGTTGTACGAAATCTTCAGTTTCTTGGCAATTTCTCGCATGGAATAGCCTTCGTTTCTAAGAGCAAGAATAGACTGACGAGTTTCAGAAGAAAGTTCTTAGTTACTGGCCATTTTGAGCCTGTAATCGAACCCACAAATGCTGATGCTCCAGATACTCAACTAGTCTAAAGAAGGTCAGTTTTATTGCTTCTTTAATCAGAACAACAGTTTTCAGCTGTGCTAACATAATTGCAAAAGGGTTTTCTAATGATCAATTAGCCTTTTAAAATGATATACTTGTATTAGCTAACACAATGTGCCATTGGAACACAGGAGTGATGGTTGCTGATAATGGGCCTTTGTACGCCTATGTAGATATTCCATTCAAAAACAGCCGTTTCAACCTACAATAGTCATTTACAACATTAACAATGTCTACACTCTATTTCTGAACAATTTGATGTTATTTGAATGGGCAAAAAATTTGCTTTTTTTTTTCTAAAACAAGGACATTTCGAATTGACCCCAAACTTCTGAACGGTAGTGTACATTGATCACTCCAAAATAGCTTTTTAAAATTCTGTAATGTAAATAAATCTATTTCCTATGACCAAGTGTTTTAGGGAGTGTTATTGGTTCTTGTGGAATAAGTTTTCTTCCATATTGTTGTAGTGTTCATAACTATGAAGTTGTTATTGTTCTTAGCTTTATCCTTAGAAAATAGACACGTCCAAATATTCTGGGGATGAGCATGCTAATCTTCAATATGTTGTTTTAGTGCGTTTAACGATGTCGCAAGTGAAAGCCCTGGGTGTCCGCTTCTCAATGTCTCCTTTTCCATCATTCACACTCAAATGAAGGAGTTGGAAGAAGGAAGCTTGTCCTCTGTGTATTCGGATCAGTGCAGGTCAAAGAGAGGAAGCCCTGTTTGTTTGTTTTCATTTGGGCCTGTAGCAAATGGCTGGTCTTGGCTGTGTGTGGAAGAGTCAGTTGGTTGAATCTCAATACGAGTTGCCTCCTTTCAGGTTTTCCTTTCCCTGCTTCCTATGTATCTTAAATTGATGCATGTCTAGTGGTAGGCGTCCAGCATATTGTTTTCACTCTAATGTAGGTTAAAGGAAGAGCTATCTTTCTGTGTTTTTTCTAATTCTTCATTAGTCCACTATTGATACGGTCCTGACATGTTTTGCATGTCAGCAATCAAGTTCAAGATATAGGACTTTCAAAATGCAAATTGTAACTTCAATATTTTGGGATGAATGAAGAACATTCAAAAAAGCTCTCCTTTTTAGTGTGGGTTATTCCTTTTTAAAGAGTGGAGACGAGCAGAGGAATACACTTGATACTATGGAGATATTAAGTAGACTGTGTGTTTTGTACGGAAGATGGGAATGGTTCCTCTGTCTGTTCCTGTAGTGATGGAATACCAGATGCAGATAGACGGTGTGAAGGCCAAGCTGAAGGAGACGCGCGCCCGCAAGAAACAACAGGAGGACCTCATCATGAAGGTGGAGAACCAGGCCCTGAAGGTGAGTTATAGACGCACACAACTTTTGACATTACGTATGATTCATTCATCAGACTGAGACGACCACAAAGGCTGATTCATAAATAAGGCCTTCAAAAACAAGTCTTAGTAGCAGGCTCATATTCACACTTTCACTCAAACACACACACACCGACACACTCTCTCTCACTCTCACAGACACACACCGAGGCAACCTTGGAGGGAGAAGTCTATGTGGAATATAACCCCTCTAAGCGACTGAGTGTAAAACTTCCCAAACTCAGACCGCATAAAGAAGGCATAAATATTACATTTCCACCATCAGCCCTTTGGGGAGGGGGGAGGGGAGCATTAAAAAATCATTGTTCCACCAACTGCTCTTCGGGGACAGATTTACAACGTGTGGGACACGGGCGGGGACAGATCAATTTTTTTCCCATGTCGTTTCAGCTCTGTGCTCGGCTGGCCGGGCCTGGCTGTGATCTATCTTTCACCGTTATTATCACAGCCACAGGAAAAGGTCACGGTTGTCTGACTGGCTTTCCAAATGGCCTTTCTGTTAGATGGAAGATGCGCTCGCTAGGAAACGGCAGCACGCTGAAATTTCAAACATCAGAACAAGCGAAGGGAACTGTCTAATGACTGAACCCTTTTTTTGTTTTTCCTCCCCCTGTTCTTTCTGCAGAACCGCTTTCAGGCTCTGCTTAATGAAATTATCCACCAGGAGGAGAGAGAGATGGAGCAGGTAACGTTGTCTGAGGAAGACTGGAAAGGATATTTTAAAACTGCATCAGTTTATGACCTCTTGTTTGGTTATGAGTTATAAATGTAATGAATTATTGTCTTTGGTATTAAAGCAGCATTTGCTGTAAAGGTGCAACGACGCTGCTTGAATAAGAGCGACAAACTAACCGAAACATGTTTGTTTGTAAGAACTGCTATTGTTTTCCTCTAGTGACTGAACATCCCTACACATCCCACTTTTAGAAGGAATACGGGTGGTCTTTATAGCCAAGATCCAAGCCAATTGGTTTACTCAATCTTAATTTGGATAGTCAAGAACTCCTAACACCAATCTGAGTATCTGTTTCAACTTGTCTGTCTTCACATCAGCTTGATTTGCTGTTTGTATTGACAAATGAATAATGTTGGAAGATGTGTTAATCATCCACTTAGCCTACCAATTACAGCCGGGCATTCGGCATCAACCGATCTCTGCTCCGTTTCTCTGTTCCAACAGCTGGCCTCGCTTCAGGAGCAGCTGGACTCACTGATCGAAAAGTGACCCAAGTGACCAACAGGGGGCAGCCAAGTGTCAAATAGGCGCAGTGAGAACCATGGGGGAAGAGCGAAGAAGCATCTGCCACCTCTGACAGCCCTCCTCAGTGACATGCTGTGTCATTCCATTATACATTTTCCCTTTAGCCTCCAGACATCATGATTCATTTTTATTTTGTATTGTTCCTATTTTAATTCTGGGATGTTGTCATGTTAGTAGGATTATAGAATGAGGGTTGTCTGTCTGCTACTCTGTATGAATAAACACTTTGTTTTACCATTCAATCGTGTGTCTGTGTTTGACATTTCCTAGTGTCTTACTTCATCTGAGTGTTCATACCTATTGCATACTAAGTCATCAACCCTGTTGACTGGACAGTAGTCTCCTATATCCTCTCTGATTACCCTTCTAACTTCTAGAAAGATTTTCTTCCACAGTCTTCCACATCTCTCTCTACCTCACCCTCACATGTTCCTCTGGTCACCCGCCTCTGACTTCTTTACAGGGGATTATTTTGAGGATTGGGGGGGGGGGGATTAGCACACTCAGATTAAAATGGCCATCTCCAAAACTCTGGTAATCCAGCCATCTGTCAGAGAGCAGGAGGGATGCCCCGGGCTGCAGCAGGACGCCAACACAAACAATCCCGCCTCACTAGGCTAATTAGGGAGAGCAGGAGAGTGAGAGGAGAAAAACACACACTGGGAAGTGGCACACGCTCCACTGCCTTTCTCCCAGAGCCTGCAGTGTAGCCCCATGGTATGAAATACACCTTTATACCTTCTGACAGTTTACACAAAAGGAGGTTTGGTCCCGAAATGGAGGAGATGTACCTACTGAACAGCCAAGAAGAACGTTCTGGCTGGAGGGACTGGCCCAATGCCATGCTTAACGCCGGGGACCAAGGTAACACCCTGCATTCGTGAATGCATCGATTCCTTATAGGGCAATACTTTTGATTCGGGCCAGCATATAGTGCTCTGGTCAACAGTAGCATCCTATATACCGTATGGAATCGGTTGCCATTTCAGAAAACGCTGAACCCTAGATATGCCTAGGGTTTAATGTGTGTAGGAAACGATGCAATGTATAATTAGCATTGTGTAGTAATTAATACTTCACAGACTGATTCATATTTTTAGAGAGCATTGTATCTCTCTGCCTACCTCAATTAGACTCTGTTGAATAATTCATGCAAGCAATTAAAATATTCTGTATCTGAGCGTAACACACCACAAACATTTGGTCAACGCAATTGCTACACAGCGTATTGGCATCTGTGGGGTTTGAACAGTCGCGGATCAGTGTGTTCGTGCACGGGCTTTGTGGTACTGATCTATGGCTGATGACGTCCCTAACCACACACAGACACCTCACCACATCCAGCCATATGGCCCCGGGCCTGAAGTCCAAGGATGACAAAGATTTTCCGGGACAATGCCAACATGTATATCTGGCCCGTTCCCCAATTGTGTTCTGTGCTGCTCCCATTCTGTCGAGGAGCCTCCCACTCGGTTCCACACAGTTCAAACTCAACAGAATTGAGTTGAGGGTCAGCCAGAGTCCATAAACACACCCCAAATGACACTGTGTGTGTTGACAGTGGAACGTTCTGGAACATATGACAACAGCATCCTCTGCTCTGCTCTACCACCTAATCCCCACTCTCTATACCCCCCCCCCCCCCCCCCCCCCCCCCCCCTCTAGACGCTGTGGGACAACTTTGAGCGCAGGGTGATTGACGGAAGTCATAAAACCAAAGTGCCGGCACTAGATTTTTGTGGGGAAGATGTTCAAGATGGAGGTGTGGGAGAAGCTGCTGACCTCCATGAGGATCGGAGAGGTGGCCGAGTTCTGGTGTGATGCCGTTGTGAGTCCAGCGAACGTTCAATCAAACACACACACACACACAACGTACCTTGACTGGCACAAACGCACAGACACACACACTTTCCCCTACCCGAGGTAAAACAGAGGTCAGAGTCAGAAGACTCAGGGACTTTCAATTTTCTGGTAATTAGTGTTCACTGGGATGGGGGAGGAATCTGCTCCTCTCCTCATTCTCATGCAGATGAAGCAGCCTCCGGTGGCCACCTACATGCTCTTATTAGAAACTGAAACAAATAAATATTTTTGTGCACCGCAATTTCTCTATTTCTCTCTCCATCTGGTGAAACAAAGAGTAGGAAGCGTTTGCAAGGGAAATGGAGCTATTGATTGTGTTTTGTTAGTTTAGGTGTAGACTAACAGTGAAATGGAGCTATTGATTGTGTTTTGTTAGTTTAGGTGTAGACTAACAGTGAAATGGAGCTATTGATTGTGTTTTGTTAGTTTAGGTGTAGACTAACAGTGAAATGAAGCTATTGATTGTGTTTTGTTAGTTTAGGTGTAGACTAACAGTGAAATGGAGCTATTGATTGTGTTTTGTTAGTTTAGGTGTAGACTGACAGTGAAATGGAGCTATTGATTGTGTTTTGTTAGTTTAGGTGTAGACTAACAGTGAAATGGAGCTATTGATTGTGTTTTGTTAGTTTAGGTGTAGACTGACAGTGAAATGGAGCTATTGATTGTGTTTTGTTAGTTTTGGTGTAGACTGACAGTGAAATGGAGCTATTGATTGTGTTTTGTTAGTTTAGGTGTAGACTAACAGTGAAATGGAGCTATTGATTGTGTTTTGTTAGTTTAGGGCCGCTGGTTCAGCAACCAGCAGCGGTGAGGTGTTCCTGTCTCAAGTCAACTCACATTTTATTTGCCACGCGCTTCGTAAACAACAGGTGTAGACTAACAGTGAAATGCTTAATTACAGGTCCTTTTCCAACAATGCAGAGTTAAAGACTAAGAGGAATAAATACACAGAGAATAACACATAAATAGTCAAAATAACATGGCTACAGTATAAACAGGGAGTAGCAGTACTGAGTCGATGTGGATGGGTACGAGGTAATAACATGGCTACAGTATAAACAGGGAGTAGCAGTACTGAGTCGATGTGGAGGGGTACGAGGTAATAACATGGCTACAGTATAAACAGGGAGTAGGAGTACTGAGTCGATGTGGAGGGGTACGAGGTAATAACATGGCTACAGTATAAACAGGGAGTAGCAGTACTGAGTCGATGTGGAGGGGTACGAGGTAATAACATGGCTACAGTATAAACAGGGAGTAGCAGTACTGAGTCGATGTGGAGGGGTACGAGGTAATAACATGGCTACAGTATAAACAGGGAGTAGGAGTACTGAGTCGATGTGGAGGGGTACGAGGTAATAACATGGCTACAGTATAAACAGGGAGTAGGAGTACTGAGTCGATGTGGAGGGGTACGAGGTAATAACATGGCTACAGTATAAACAGGGAGTAGGAGTACTGAGTCGATGTGGAGGGGTACGAGGTAATAACATGGCTAGAGTATAAACAGGGAGTAGGAGTACTGAGTCGATGTGGAGGGGTACGAGGTAATAACATGGCTACAGTATAAACAGGGAGTAGGAGTACTGAGTCGATGTGGAGGGGTACGAGGTAATAACATGGCTACAGTATAAACAGGGAGTAGCAGTACTGAGTCGATGTGGAGGGGTACGAGGTAATAACATGGCTACAGTATAAACAGGGAGTAGCAGTACTGAGTCGATGTGGAGGGGTACGAGGTAATAACATGGCTACAGTATAAACAGGGAGTAGCAGTACTGAGTCGATGTGGAGGGGTACGAGGTAATAACATGGCTACAGTATAAACAGGGAGTAGGAGTACTGAGTCGATGTGGAGGGGTACGAGGTAATAACATGGCTACAGTATAAACAGGGAGTAGGAGTACTGAGTCGATGTGGAGGGGTACGAGGTAATAACATGGCTAGAGTATAAACAGGGAGTAGGAGTACTGAGTCGATGTGGAGGGGTACGAGGTAATAACATGGCTACAGTATAAACAGGGAGTAGCAGTACTGAGTCGATGTGGAGGGGTACGAGGTAATAACATGGCTAGAGTATAAACAGGGAGTAGGAGTACTGAGTCGATGTGGAGGGGTACGAGGTAATAACATGGCTAGAGTATAAACAGGGAGTAGCAGTACTGAGTCGATGTGGAGGGGTACGAGGTAATAACATGGCTAGAGTATAAACAGGGAGTAGCAGTACTGAGTCGATGTGGAGGGGTACGAGGTAATAACATGGCTAGAGTATAAACAGGGAGTAGGAGTACTGAGTCGATGTGGAGGGGTACGAGGCAATAACATGGCTAGAGTATAAACAGGGAGTAGCAGTACTGAGTCGATGTGGAGGGGTACGAGGTAATAACATGGCTACAGTATAAACAGGGAGTAGGAGTACTGAGTCGATGTGGAGGGGTACGAGGCAATAACATGGCTAGAGTATAAACAGGGAGTAGCAGTACTGAGTCGATGTGGAGGGGTACGAGGTAATAACATGGCTAGAGTATAAACAGGGAGTAGCAGTACTGAGTCGATGTGGATGGGTATGAGGTAATAACATGGCTAGAGTATAAACAGGGAGTAGCAGTACTGAGTCGATGTGGAGGGGTACGAGGTAATAACATGGCTAGAGTATAAACAGGGAGTAGCAGTACTGAGTCGATGTGGAGGGGTACGAGGTAATAACATGGCTAGAGTATAAACAGGGAGTAGCAGTACTGAGTCGATGTGGATGGGTACGAGGTAATAACATGGCTAGAGTATAAACAGGGAGTAGCAGTACTGAGTCGATGTGGAGGGGTACGAGGTAATAACATGGCTAGAGTATAAACAGGGAGTAGCAGTACTGAGTCGATGTGGAGGGGTACGAGGTAATAACATGGCTAGAGTATAAACAGGGAGTAGCAGTACTGAGTCTGTGGATGGGTACGAGGTAATAACATGGCTAGAGTATAAACAGGGAGTAGCAGTACTGAGTCGATGTGGATGGGTACGAGGTAATAACATGGCTAGAGTATAAACAGGGAGTAGCAGTACTGAGTCTGTGGATGGGTACGAGGTAATAACATGGCTAGAGTATAAACAGGGAGTAGCAGTACTGAGTCGATGTGGATGGGTACGAGGTAATAACATGGCTAGATTATAAACAGGGAGTAGCAGTACTGAGTCTGTGGATGGGTACGAGGTAATAACATGGCTAGAGTATAAACAGGGAGTAGCAGTACTGAGTCGATGTGGATGGGTACGAAGTAATAACATGGCTAGATTATAAACAGGGAGTAGCAGTACTGGGTCTGTGGATGGGTACGAGGTAATAACATGGCTAGAGTATAAACAGGGAGTAGCAGTACTGAGTCGATGTGGAGGGGTACGAGGTAATAACATGGCTAGAGTATAAACAGGGAGTAGCAGTACTGAGTCGATGTGGATGGGTACGAGGTAATAACATGGCTAGAGTATAAACAGGGATTAGCAGTGCTGAGTCGATGTGGAGGGGTATGAGGTAATTGAGGTAGCTATGTACATATAGGTAGGGGTAAAGTGACTAGGCAACTAGATAGATAATAGACAGCAGCAGCAGCTTATGTGGTGAAAGTGTGTGGTGTCAGTATGCATCTGTGCGCGTGTTATGTGTGTGTGGGCGTATGTAGTGTGTGTGTGTATGTGTGTGTTTTAGTCTCAGTGTAAGCATGTATTAGTGTGTAGGTTGAATCCAGTGTGTCAATTCAGAAACTATCAAGCGCTATGATGAAACTGGCTCTCAAGAGGACCGCTACAGGAAAGGAAGACCCAGAGTTACCTCTGCTGCAGAGGATAAGTTCATTAGAGTTACCAGCCTTAGAAATTGCAACCCAAATAAATGCTTCACAGAGTTCAAGTAACAGACATATCTCAACATCAACAGTTCAGAGGAGACTGCGTGAATCAGGCCTTCATGATCGAATTGCTGCAAAGAAACAACTACTAATGGACACCAATAAGAAGAAGAGACTTGCTTGCGCCAAGAAACATGAGCAATGGACATTAGACCGGTGGAAATCTGTCCTTTGGTCTGATGAGTCCAAATTTGAGATTTTTGTGAGACACAGAGTAGGTGAATGGATTATCTCTACATGTGTGGTTCCCACCGTGAAGCATGAAGGAGGAGGTGTGATGGGGTGGGGGTGATTTGTTGGTCACACTGTCAGTGACTTATTTAGAATTCAAGGCACACTTAACCAGCATGGCTACTTCAGCACTCTGTAGTGATACGCCATGCTATCTGGTTTGCGCTTAGTGGGAATATCAATTGTTTTTCAACAGGACAATGGCCCAACACACCTCCAGGCTGTGTAAGGGCTATTTGACCAAGAAGGAGAGTGATGGAGTGCTACATCAGATGACCTGGCCTCCACAATCACCCGACCTCAACCCAATTGAGATGGTTTGAGATGAGTTGGACCGCAGAATGAAGGAAAAGCAGCCATCAATTGCTCAGAATATGTGGGACCTCCTTCAAGACTGTTGGAAGAGCATTCCAGGTGAAGCTGGTTGAGAGAATGCCAAGAGTGTGCAAAGCTGTCATCAAGGCAAAGGGTGGCTCCTTTGAAAAATCTCAAATCTGAATATATATTTTGATTTGTTTAACACTTTTTTTTGGTTACTACATAATTCCATATGTGTTCTTTCATAGTTTTGATGTCTTCACTATTAGTCTACAATGTAGAAAATAGTAAATATAAAGAAAAACACTTGAATGAGTAGGTGTGTTCAAACTTTTGACTGGCACTGTATATATAGGGGTAAGGTGACTAGGCATCAGGATATATGATAAACAGAGAAGCTGTAGCGTAAATGATGATTGTATGTGAGTGTGTGTGTAGAGTCAGTATAAATATCTGTGGGTGTTATGTATGTGTTGGAATGTCAGTGTGTGTGAGTGTGTAGAGTCCTGTGAGTGTGCATAAAGACACAAATTAAAATAAAATACAAGGGTCAACTCAGACTGGTACCGCTTGCCATGCAGAAGCATAGATAACTGTTTATGGCTTAGGTGGCTGGAGTCTTTAATCATTTTCTGGGCTTTCCTTCCACACCACCTGGTAAAGAGGTCCTGGATGGCAGGGAGCTCGGCCCCAGTGATGTACTGCGCTGTCCGCACCCCCCTCTGTAGCACCATGCAATTGAGGGTGGTGCTGTTGCCGTACCAAGCAGTGACGCAGCCAGTCAAGATGCTCTCAATGGTGCAGCTGTAGAACTTCTTGAGGATTTGAGGGCCCATGCCAAACCTTTTCACCTTTCTAAGGGGGAAGAGGCGCTGTCATGCCTTCTTCATGACTGTGCAAGTGTGAGTGGACCATTGTAAGTCCTGATTTGGACACAGAGGAACTCAAAGCTCTACTGCTGCCCCGTCGATGTGGATGGGAACATCCCACCCACCCTTATCAATCAGGTAACATTCTGAATATACACTGAGGGTACAAAACATTAGGAACACCTTCCCAATATTGAGTTGAACCCATGGACTCTACAAGGTGTCGAAAGCGTTCCACAGGGATGCTGGCCCATGTGGACTCCAATGCTTCCCACAGTTGTGTCAAGTTGGCTGGATGTCCTTTGGGTGTTGGACCATTCTTAATACATACGGGAAACTGTTGCGTGTGAAACACCCAGCAGCGTTGCAGTTCTTGACACACTCAAACCGGTGCCCCTGGCACCTACTACCATATCCCAGTTCAATGGCACTTAAATCTCTTGCCCATTCACTCTCTGAATGGCACACATACACAATCCATATCTCAGTTGGCTCAAGGCTTAAACATCCTTCTTTAACCTGTCTCCTCCCCTTCATCTACACTGATTAAAGTCGATTTAACAAGTGACGTCAATAAAATATCATATCTTTCAGCTCGATTCACTTGGTCAGTCAATGTCATGGAAAGAGCAGGTGTTCTTCATGTTTGTCTACCAAGTGTTCAGCTATGGTTTGGCGAAGGGTTAAAGGGAGAGGAGAAAAGAGGGGTTGAATGCATTACACACAACACACACAGGTTTAACAGGTAGTACACACACACCAGTGATAATACACACACACACACACACACACACACACACACACACACACACACACACACACACACACACACACACACACACACACACACACACACACACACACACACACACACACACACACACACACACACACACACACAATTGGCACATCCCATTAGTGGTACACCCCCCACTGTTTACTGAAACATATCTAAACACATGCAGCAACACACCTCCACACACACACACTCACACAAACACACACACACCACTGCCGATCACACACATCTGTCCAAACAAACATCTTGGCGCACACAAATACAGTTACATTACAAGTCAACTCCAAACACAGCCTTCTCTCTCTGTCTCCAACAAACAACATCACATCCTGCCTCAACCACTCAGCTCACAAACAAAACAAGTTATGCAACCAGCCACTAACCACCAGGGGTACAGGCGGAGGCAGTGACAACAACCTTGGGATGTCATTACCCCATTTAAAATGATTAAGGTAAGGGTTAAGTGTAGGGACGTCCTAAGGATCTCCAATACCACTGACCAACATTAACTCCTCAGCCAAGTGGAGCTGGGTCATGTTCATTTGGCACCAAATGAAGAAACTAGGGAGGGACAAAAGGTCTTGTCCAGTAAGAAATGCAAATTTTCATTTTCAGTGGCAAAATGTGTTGCTACCGTGTGTGTTATTAAACTAGACCCTGGATGATTTTTTCATTTGCTCTGCCTGTCGCCCCTGCTCTCCCCAGATGGGAGACCCCTTCTCCTACAAGCGGGATTTGTGGATATTGGACAAGGATGAGAAGATGAAGGAATTTTCCACATTTCCAGGGATTAGCACTGTGCTGCCTTCTATGATTGTCTCCATAATCCTCAAGGAGTCTGACATACACTATATAGCTCAGTACCCTATGAATCATACTGAACCCTGAGACACCGTCCTTTCTTGGCCTCTCTCTCTCTCTCTCCGTCCGTCCGTCAGTCCGTCCGTCCGTGAGAGAGAGAGAGCGAGAGAGTACATCGTGGAATCCCTCCCAGCTCCAGTAGGACTCAACAGTCATAATGAGGCTTATGGGAATGGCCTGCCTGCTGGTTCCTAGTACCTTCCTTCTTCTCATCTACGAGAGCACCTTTCCTCAATCTCCTCCTTTCCCCTTTGCCATCTCTCACTCTCTTCCCTCCCCTTGTCGTGTCATATTATCTTCTAGTCTCCATCACTTCCTATCTGCCATCCCCTCCTTCAATCCTTCCCTCCATCTGGGGAGACATCTTCGTTCTGAGAGGGACTCTGAGTCGGCAGAGGCTCTCCGTGGAGCTCTGTTGTTGCCAGAGGCTATGAAGAAATCTATTTAAATGTTGGCAGAATGAAAGATTTAGAGGGAAGTGGGGATGAAATAGAGCGGAAAAGAGAGGAGAGCCATCAATGGGGCTCTAAACCGGGCATTCCAGCCCACTCCTCAGAGAGACAGGATTAGGTGGCGTTTCTGAGACAGGGGGCCTGAGTCAGAAGGACACTCTCTGTTTCTTTCTCAGTCTCTCTTTTATATTTCTCTCTTTTTTCTTTCTTTCTCTCTCTCTCACTCTCTCACTCTCTCACTCCTCAGCTCTCTCACACGCAAACGCTCTATGTCTCTCCCTCTGTCTCTCTCTCACACACGCCATCTCATGCACACACACACACACACACATACACACACACATTAAATCCCTCAGTAGGTTTGACGTGTTCTGTGCTGATAAGAAAACACAGTAATTGGCGATGTACCATATTCAAGCATGCACAGGCCTATATGAATAAAAATGACTATCACAGCTATTTCATATTGGTTAATGACACTACACTGGTGGATCCATTCTAATCAAGCCTCAATTTCAAAGATAGCAGTGAATATTGATTAATATTTCCATCGTATACCTTAATATAGTCTCTGTCTCTCTCGCTCCCGTTCTCTCTTTCCAGCTTCCATTAATAACATCTCTCTCTCTCTCCCCTTCTCTCTCCATGCTTCCATTAATAACATCCCCCCCCCCCCCCTGTTCTACTATAAGAGGCCTAAGAGGAATTGTATGGTCAATCTGCCTTCTGCATTGTGGCAATGCCGCATTTACATACCTTAAGGGAAGATTTCGGCAGGTGCCATATGGTTAGTGAGAAAGTCCATATTGCAAATGTACGGTCCCTTACTAGACGTCCGAAATCTTTTGTAAAATTCGCGGACGGCGTCGGGCCGAGCGGCAGGGCCGGACCTACCGGGAAGTCATCAAATGAACTTTGTCGGACATTCGGTTTCCGTTTTACAAAAATAATACGATTTTGGTCATTTTGCCGCTGTCCCGGAAATTCCCACAAGAGGGCATAAGCAATCATATTGCTATTGGACAAAACATCACGATTCACGACGGGGCCTTATCTCGAAAACTGAAAATATTTCAAAGCCGAAACTCGGTGAGCGTAGGTTTGGCATAATGGGCAGTTGGCCCCGAACAAGATGGCGTCTAGGCCTCAACGGTTTTTGAGTTATGGCCATTTATCTGGGATTAAAGGTCCAAAATGAAAATAGAGAAATTATTTTTCCACTTCACGTCAAAGTCAAGGAGCCTCCGGTGTCAATTAAAAAAAAAACAGCCATTTATCTATCGTAATTTAAGAGAAATCGTACAACGACAGATTGGTGATGTTCACGGATAGGTGTTTTTTTTTTTCAACGGTTACAGATCCAGTTGCAGGGTGTTCTTACGAATCTTTTTAAAGTGTGCTTCGGAGCTCTGCGAGATTTCTGTGATTTTTTATGATTTTCTGAAATAACACACACTCCCTAAACCCTCCGTAAATAACTCAGTTCTTAACGTAAAGACTTAGGATTATGTAAAGGCATACCTCAATCAGGATATGAGTTTATTTATAGCTTCCTGTGCCAACCGGAAGTGCCTTAAATGGTGTCACAGTGGCATTTTCCAAGGGTTAAAAAGGTCAGATCTTTTCAAAACTTCATATGTGTGATTAGGCAACCCCCATAAACTGTAAGGCAGTCATTTCTCCCAACAGATGTCAAAGAAAAGCTCTCTCTCACACACACACACACAGAAACACACACTCAGCAAGGATGGAGTGACAAAGTGCGGTGCTTAAAGACACACAAAGCCTACAATGGCATTTCCATATTCTCTAGGCCGTGCCGAGTTCAACAAGATGCCCCGCTTGAGCGTAGCTCGCTCGGTCTAAGCACAGCGACCATTAGAAAAGTAGGCCCAAAATGAAGGCTGGCCCTCAATGTGATTTGTTTTTGGGTGACAGTGAGAGAACCGTTAAGGTGAGAAGCACAATTCGACCTCAGGAACGTACCTGAGGTCCTCCCGATCCGTGCAAGCCTAACGTTGACCGTGTGGCATTAACCCTTAATAGTTCAAAGAAGGTGTTTACTTCAAAGAGTTTGCATTGACTTCTCTCCCCATAGGAATACATTGCCTGCACCCCTAAATTCAACCTGAAGCCTATGTGGGTTATGAATGCCCTATGAACCTGTCTTCTATGACAGTCCATCAGACCACTATGAGGTCTACCTGTGCCAATTCTAAGCTTCCTGAAGCAAACGGAAGTGGTTAAATTAACCCAAAAGGTGTTTTGATGTACATAACCTTCAAAGGTGAAAATGACTACATTCAACCCTGTGTAGATCGTAGATCAGTCAATTCTTAACTTAAAGACTTAAAACTCAGGATTCTGTAAGTTTCTATGTCAATCAAGACATGTGTTTACTTATAGCTTCCTGTGCCAACCGGAAGTGCCTTTAATTGGGTCACACTGTCTGTTTTGAAGGGTTAGAAAAGTCACATCTCTCCAAAACTTCATATGTGTGACTAGGTAACCCTCCTAAACTGTAAATCAGTCATTTCTCCCAGCAGATGTCAAAGAAAAGCTCTCACACACACACACAGCAAGGATGGAGTGATAAAGTGCGGTGCTCAAAGACACAGAGAGCAGGCAATGGCATAAACATAATCTCTAGGCCGTGCCGAGTTCAACGAGATATCCCGCTTGACCGTAGCTCGCTCGGTCTAAGCGCAGCGACCATTAGAAAAGTAGGCCCAAAATGAAGCCTGCCCCACAACGTCATTTGCTTTTGGGTGACAGTGAGAGAACCGTTAGGGTGAGAAGCACAATTCGACCTCAGGTACGTTCCTAAGGTCCTCCCGATCCGTGCAAGCCTAACGTTGACCGTGTGGCATTAACCCTTAATAGTTAAAAGAGGGTGTTTACTTCAAAGAGTTTGCATTGACTTCTCTCCCCATAGGAATACATTGCCTGCACCCCTAAATTCAACCTGAAGCCTATGTGGGTTATGAATGTCGTATGAACCTGTCTTCGATGACAGTCCATCAGGCCACTACGAGGTCTACCTGTGTTGATTCTAAGCTTCCTGGACCAACCGGAAGTGGTTAAAATCACCCTAAAAGTGTTTATCCATACCCTGCCTGCAGTTTGATAGACATAGTGCATTCAACCCTGTGTAAATCAGTCAATTCTTAACGTAAGGACTTAAAACTCAGGATTCTGTACAAGCATACCCCAGTGAGGATATGTGTTGATTTATAGCTTCCTGTGCCAACCGGAAGTGTCATAATTGGTGTCTCTTGGGCTGTTTCGAGGGGTTAAAAAAGTCAGATCTTTCCAAAACTTCATATATGTGATTAGGCAACCCCCATGAACTGTAAATCTGTCATTTTTCCCATAAAATTTCAAAGGAAAAATAAATCACCCTAAAACACAACTTGGATGGAGGGACGTATTGGGGTGCGTAGAGACAGACAGTGACTGCAATAGTTAGCTTTGTTCGAGCTAAAAAAGAACCGTCAGACCTAGAGTTCCGAAACTTTAGGATCCTGTTCTAGACCTCCGGTCAATAGTGCGTGGCGAGTTACGTGGCTCTAGAAGGTTCTCGGACCGAGAAACAGCCTCGTACATTTGCAATGACTTCAATTCATTTTGACCGTTACGAAAATGACGACATTTAGAAAAGTCTCAGAGACGCAAGGCTAGGTGCATTGAAACCGGCTCGGCCCATAGAGACAGATCCTAACGTTTCTGTCCGATAGCTCATTCAAGGACCCCGTAGCAAGGCATGGAAAAAAGTGGATTTTCAGCACCAATTAGGGTTTTACTCGGGCACCGAAGGACCTATCGAGCCGAAACTCGGGATTCGGGGTCGCCTCACATAGGCCTACACATAATGTCCGACCTGGACCCGCAGCTAGAACGTAACTATGTGTTTTACGTTTTTATTATGTTTTAAACCGAAGGCGCTGTGAATTATGGGCCTGCTCTGACATATGTGATAGTTGGCTTCTAAATGAGTAGGAAAAAGTGGGTTTGGTGTCAATTGATATCAGTTTGGTGTCATAATGACATCTAATTGACTGATGGACACTGACTTGCTAGTTGACTTTTGTACATTTGCAATGTGTTTAAACGGAGAGGGACCATCACCAAAATGGCATTCTGAAATCAACACAAAAAATGGCATCACCACAGTCTCCAGACTGTGCCGAGTTCAACGAGACGCCCCGCTTGACCGTAGCTCGTTCTGAGTGCAGCGACTTTGAAAAAAAGAAGGGCCAAAATGCATTTAACGGTCATTCTGATTTTAATGCCCGCTATAGGAGCACCCTACTACGGCCCTCTTTCACTCAGGGCCGTCCTGGGTGCTTTATGGACTGTTAGCCAAGTGCTGGAGGAGGAAATAGACCCGTGCACCTGGTGATTGAAAACGTGCATCTGGTAACCCAAGAGGAAATAGACCCGTGCACCTGGTGATTGAAAACGTGCATCTGGTAACCCAAAAATTCAAATATGGTCCTAAATGCATTTAAGGGTCATTCTGATATTAATGCCCGCTATGGAAACACCCTACTACGGCCCTCTCTCTGTCGGGGGCGACCTGAGTGCATTATGGACACTTTGAAATTTCACGATGGATACTGATTGTTGTGCACCCGGTAACCCAAAAATACAAATATGGTCCTAAATGCATTTAACGGTCATTCTGATTTTAATGCCCGCTATAGGAGCACCCTACTACGGCCCTCTTTCACTCAGGGCCGACCTGGGTGCTTTATGGACTGTTAGCCAAGTGCTGGAGGAGGAAATAGACCCGTGCACCTGGTGATTGAAAACGTGCATCTGGTAACCCAAGAGGAAATAGACCCGTGCACCTGGTGATTGAAAACGTGCATCTGGTAACCCAAAAATTCAAATATGGTCCTAAATGCATTTAAGGGTCATTCTGATATTAATGCCCGCTATGGAAACACCCTACTACGGCCCTCTCTCTGTCAGGGGCGACCTGAGTGCATTATGGACACTTTGAAATTTCACGATGGATACTGATTGTTGTGCATCTGGTAACCCAAAAATTTAAAGATTATGAATAAGAAGACACAGAGAGGCTTAAAAAGTTAAACTCTCTCTCATGGGATGAAGGGACATACAGGCCTAAAGGCCAAACACCCCTAACCAGGTTATAACCCAAAAGGTGTTTTGATGTACATAACCTTCAAAGGTGAAAATGACTACATTCAACCCTGTGTAGATCGTAGATCAGTCAATTCTTAACTTAAAGACTTAAAACTCAGGATTCTGTAAGTTTCTATGTCAATCAAGACATGTGTTTACTTATAGCTTCCTGTGCCAACCGGAAGTGCCTTTAATTGGGTCACACTGTCTGTTTTGAAGGGTTAGAAAAGTCACATCTCTCCAAAACTTCATATGTGTGACTAGGTAACCCTCATGAACTGTAAATCAGTCATTTCTCCCAACAGATGTCAAAGAAAAGCTTTCACATACACACACAGCAAGGATGGAGTGATAAAGTGCGGTGCTCAAAGACACAGAGAGCAGGCAATGGCATAAACATAATCTCTAGGCCGTGCCGAGTTCAACGAGATATCCCGCTTGACCGTAGCTCGCTCGGTCTAGGCGCAGCGACCATTAGAAAAGTAGGCCCAAAATGAAGCCTGCCCCACAACGTCATTTGCTTTTGGGTGACAGTGAGAGAACCGTTAGGGTGAGAAGCACAATTCGACCTCAGGTACGTTCCTAAGGTCCTCCCGATCCGTGCAAGCCTAACGTTGACCGTGTGGCATTAACCCTTAATAGTTAAAAGAGGGTGTTTACTTCAAAGAGTTTGCATTGACTTCTCTCCCCATAGGAATACATTGCCTGCACCCCTAAATTCAACCTGAAGCCTATGTGGGTTATGAATGTCGTATGAACCTGTCTTCGATGACAGTCCATCAGGCCACTACGAGGTCTACCTGTGTTGATTCTAAGCTTCCTGGACCAACCGGAAGTGGTTACAATCACCCTAAAAGTGTTTATCCATACCCTGCCTGCAGTTTGATAGACATAGTGCATTCAACCCTGTGTAAATCAGTCAATTCTTAACGTAAGGACTTAAAACTCAGGATTCTGTACAAGCATACCCCAGTGAGGATATGTGTTGATTTATAGCTTCCTGTGCCAACCGGAAGTGTCATAATTGGTGTCTCTTGGGCTGTTTCGAGGGGTTAAAAAAGTCAGATCTTTCCAAAACTTCATATATGTGATTAGGCAACCCCCATGAACTGTAAATCTGTCATTTTTCCCATAAAATTTCAAAGGAAAAATAAATCACCCTAAAACACAACTTGGATGGAGGGACGTATTGGGGTGCGTAGAGACAGACAGTGACTGCAATAGTTAGCTTTGTTCGAGCTAAAAAAGAACCGTCAGACCTAGAGTTCCGAAACTTTAGAATCCTGTTCTAGACCTCCGGTCAATAGTGCGTGGTGAGTTACGTGGCTCTAGAAGGTTCTCGGACCGAGAAACAGCCTCGTACATTTGCAATGACTTCAATTCATTTTGACCGTTATGAAAATGACGACATTTAGAAAAGTCTCAGAAACGCAAGACTAGGTGCATTGCGACCGTCTCGTTTCATAGAGACAGACCCCAACGTTTCTGTTCGATAGCTCATTCAAGGACCCCGTAGCAAGTCATGGAAAAAAGTGGATTTTCAGCACCAATTAGGGTTTTGCTCGGACACCAAATGACCGATCGAGCCGAAACTTGGGATTCGGGGTCGTCTCAGCTAGGCCTACACATAACATAAGAAATGGACCCACAGCTAGAACGTAACTACGTGTTTTATGTTTTTTTATTGGTTTGAACCGAAGGCTTTGTGAATTTTGGGCCAGCTCTGAAGTATGTGATAGTTGGCTACTAAACGAGTTGGAAAAAGTGGGTTTGGTGTCAGTTTGTATCAGTTTGGTGTCAGAATGATATCTAATTGACTGACGGACGGTGACTTGCTGGTGACTCTTGTCCATTTGCAATATGTTTAAACAGTGAGGTACCATCACCAAAGTGACATTCTGAAATCAACCCTAACGAGCGACTGAGATTAACCAGAATCACTGCCCAGCCATCCCAAGTTCATCGGGCCAGTCAATTTCACATTCCTGCAGGATTTTTATAGCATGACAAATTCGTGATGGTACCTGCCCATTGAACCATATTGCAAATGCACAGTGACTTTGCAAAAGTAAGAAAACATAAACAAATGGACATAATGAAATCACCATATTTTTATTTTTGGGTTACCAGTTGCACAACAATGCACGTACACTTGCAATATGATTCAACAGTGAAAAAACATCACAAAATGGACATGATGAAGTCAACACAACGAGCGATGGAAAGGAGCAACTATCACTGCCAGGCCATCCTGTGTTCATCAGGCCAGTCAATTTCACATTCCTTGAGGATTTTTATAGCATGACAAATTCGTGATGGTACCTGCCCATTGAACCATATTGCAAATGCCCAGTGACTTTGCAAAAGTAAGAAAACATAAACAAATGGACATAATGAAATCACCATATTTTTATTTTTGGGTTACCAGTTGCACAACAATGCACGTACACTTGCAATATGATTCAACAGTGAAAAAACATCACAAAATGGACATGATGAAGTCAACACAACGAGCGATGGAAAGGAGCAACTATCACTGCCAGGCCATCCTGTGTTCATCAGGCCAGTCAATTTCACATTCCTTGAGGATTTTTATAGCATGACAAATTCGTGATGGTACCTGCCCATTGAACCATATTGCAAATGCACAGTGACTTTGCAAAAGTAAGAAAACATAAACAAATGGACATAATGAAATCACCATATTTTTATTTTTGGGTTACCAGTTGCACAACAATGCACGTACACTTGCAATATGATTCAACAGTGAAAAAACATCACAAAATGGACATGATGAAGTCAACACAACGAGCGATGGAAAGGAGCAACTATCACTGCCAGGCCATCCTGTGTTCATCAGGCCAGTCAATTTCACATTCCTTGAGGATTTTTATAGCATGACAAATTCGTGATGGTACCTGCCCATTGAACCATATTGCAAATGCCCAGTGACTTTGCAAAAGTAAGAAAACATAAACAAATGGACATAATGAAATCACCATATTTTTATTTTTGGGTTACCAGTTGCACAACAATGCACGTACACTTGCAATATGATTCAACAGTGAAAAAACATCACAAAATGGACATGATGAAGTCAACACAACGAGCGATGGAAAGGAGCAACTATCACTGCCAGGCCATCCTGTGTTCATCAGGCCAGTCAATTTCACATTCCTTGAGGATTTTTATAGCATGACAAATTCGTGATGGTACCTGCCCATTGAACCATATTGCAAATGCCCAGTGACTTTGCAAAAGTAAGAAAACATAAACAAATGGACATAATGAAATCACCATATTTTTATTTTTGGGTTACCAGTTGCACAACAATGCACGTACACTTGCAATATGATTCAACAGTGAAAAAACATCACAAAATGGACATGATGAAGTCAACACAACGAGCGATGGAAAGGAGCAACTATCACTGCCAGGCCATCCTGTGTTCATCAGGCCAGTCAATTTCACATTCCCTGAGGATTTTTATAGCATGACAAATTCGTGATGGTACCTGCCCATTGAACCATATTGCAAATGCCAGTGACTTTGCAAAAGTAAGAAAACATAAACAAATGGACATAATGAAATCACCATATTTTTATTTTTGGGTTACCAGTTGCACAACAATGCACGTACACTTGCAATATGATTCAACAGTGAAAAAACATCACAAAATGGACATGATGAAGTCAACACAATGAGCGATGGAAAGGAGCAACTATCACTGCCAGGCCATCCCGAGTTCATCTGGCCAGTCAATTTTGCATTTCTGCAGGATTTTTCAGCATGTCAAATTTCATATGGTAAATGCCCATTGAACCATATTGCAAATGCCCGTACACTTGCAATATGATTAAACAGTGAAAAAACATCACAAAATGGACATGATGAAGTCAACACAATGAGCGATGGAAAGGAGCAACTATCACTTTCAGGCCATCCCGAGTTCATTTGGCCAGTCAATTTTGCATTTCTGCAGGATTTTTGAGCATGTCAAATTTCATATGGTAAATGCCCATTGAACCATATTGCAAATGCCCGTACACTTGCAATATGATTAAACAGTGAAAAAACATCACAAAATGGACATGATGAAGTCAACACAATGACCGATGGAAAGGAGCAACTATCACTGTCAGGCCATCCCGAGTTCATCTGGCCAGTCAATTTTGCATTTCTGCAGGATTTTTGAGCATGTCAAATTTCATATGGTAAATGCCCATTGAACCATATTGCAAATGCCCGTACACTTGCAATATGATTAAACAGTGAAAAAACATCACAAAATGGACATGATGAAGTCAACACAATGAGCGATGGAAAGGAGCAACTATCACTGTCAGGCCATCCCGAGTTCATCTGGCCAGTCAATTTTGCATTTCTGCAGGATTTTTGAGCATGTCAAATTTCATATGGTAAATGCCCATTGAACCATATTGCAAATGCCCGTACACTTGCAATATGATTAAACAGTGAAAAAACATCACAAAATGGACATGATGAAGTCAACACAATGAGCGATGGAAAGGAGCAACTATCACTGCCAGGCCATCCCGAGTTCATCTGGCCAGTCAATTTTGCATTTCTGCAGGATTTTTGAGCATGTCAAATTTCTTATGGTATTTGGCCCCAAAAAAACACATGATGAATTGACATAAAATCGAAACAATTTCGAAAAACGGTCCAGAAAGAAGGGGGTGATAAGTTTTTAAAAAAGTTCAAATTTTCGACTTTTGACTTCCTAAGAAATCACATTGTAAATGGACAAAACATATTTCTTATGCGCATGTAAAAAATAAAATAAAATATGCTAATAAAATTGGACAAAAGTATATTCATACAGTTCTTACACATGTGTAATTGACAAAAAAATCGAAAGAATTTCGAAAAACGGTCCAGAAAGCACTTTTTTAAGGGGTGATAATTTTTGACAAAAAAATCATTTTTTCAAAATTTTGCTTTTGGATGTTGACTTGATGTCCATTTCCAATATGAAAAACCACAGTGGAGCGCACTCACCCCCTGTTGGATTTTTGAAGTGTTACAACTGGCAATAGCCATATGACATTTGCCATCAACTTTGCACGAATTGGCGTCCAATTGGGTGGTATTGTCCAATGTGTGTATGGTTCGTCCGGTGCCAATGTGTTGCCATTCATTTTTGTCCACTTCAGGGGGGTCTTCCCTTACGGTGATACGGCCTCTGCAGAAGTCAGGGCATTCATACTTCTTGTGCTTTGTATAGCAGATCAGAGCTGTTCTGAAGGACGTTGTCAAGGAAGTTAGTTTGTGTTTATACAGGACCTCCCGCCCCACCTACCTTCAACCACACTGTTACAAAATTTGGTCGGCGCACTGATATGCGGTTCAGAGCTCGATTTGGCCTCTGCATGCGTACGGAGACCCCGAAATTGCGTCACACCCTTCATAAGGAGCCTCGGCCAAATATTTCTGATCAAGCATTTCAATTGGCTTTAAGGCCTATCCTCAGAGCTGCCAATTGACGGCATTGGTCGTGAGACACATACATTTGACACGCTTGTCACGCGCACACCTCTTATATCGCACCCATTGGAAAGTACTGCTTTTATTATTTGTATTTGTCCATTGCGTATACAATTTTTACTTTTCAACTGCGCTCCAAATCGTTTTGAAATCGAAGCATCTGCGACCGCAATTTAATATCACGCGCGGAACCTCTATCATTGCCGCGTCTTGCCACAGCGCACATTGAAGCATATGATTGGTTTAGTTATGTAAGGGCTCAAACGGGATTGGATGCGAGTTGTAAAGAAACGCCCATCAAGATTAGATTGGAGTTGAATGGAGAGAGAACGTTCTCCACTCAGATGATGAAACTGTTTAAAGAGCAGCACTGTATTACTGTTTTATGTGCAATGTTGTCAACACAATTCGATTTCCGTTACTCCCGTCCCTATTCAGCCTTTTGACAGCATGTACTAAAAATCGATTTAATCCACACTTGCATTAGTCCCCTCGTTTGGTGATTGGTATTTAGACTGTGACAACAAAAAAGCAGCAGACAGACCTACAGCACGTTTTAGCAGGGAAGTTTGGTAGTGACCTCCTGAATGGTAAATATCAAAATAATTTTGTCAAAGTTTTGATTCTAGAGGGGGTACAATAAATATACAAATACCTGGGGGAAGCTTGATGTAATCTTGTCTTCGGGAGATTTCGTTATCAATTGACTTTATTTAGTCTGATCAGCGGAACAATTCTCATTCTTACCAATGGCCCAAACTCTAGGGTAATTACTGTGCTTGTCAGCAACAACACGACTGTTTTCCCCACACTACCAGACAGTAGTTTATTACTGCACGTCTTCCCGGTTTTGCCAGTGGAATCACAGATTTGAAATCTGACAGGCCTTCGTGTCTGTTTGAAAATGATTTATATGATGCTTTGTATTTTTACAGCCTTTCATGGACAGTTTTGAATAAGTCATGCAAATAAGCATTGGATATTAATTTATCCAGGCCTTGAACATCCTTTTTTGACATTTTAGTATTATGCGGATTCTAGTCAGAAATGGTAGGGGGGACTCACAACTCATAAACACATCCTATTTTGTCTATGTAAGATGATGGCAAGGATATTCAACTCGTTGGCATAAACCCTAGGATATTGCTGTTTATTAGATTTCACTTCAAGGTTGGGTGATTTTGAGAAATGAATTGTTATAACAAGAACATCTTCAAACACCAATCATTTGGGAAGCATAGATCAGGGAAGGACAATCCTCCTGGGGAGGAAGCAGGATTTTCTTCCAGACCTATTTTAAAGAGATAGTTCACCAAATTGACAAAATATAAAAGGTTTGTATCCTTATCTTGAAAGCAGTGTATGGACAAGAAGACAGCCATCTCTGATTTGGTGACCCACTGCCATTAACACTATAATAGTATTTGATTTGCAGAGCATTCCCACGGACCTTCCCTCTGTCTCCCCATGTCATTTCACTACTGTCTGAATAGTGTCAAACCACCTAAGAAAAATGTTTAAAATAATATTTAATCCCCCGAAAATCTCAAAGTAACAAAGTCATCGAATTTTGAGGGTTCATTTAATGTTAAAGGTTTGTCTGAATACCCCTGACCTGTAAAATGTTCCTCCCCCAGACCCCGTCTAGGCAAAGTCTCAATCCAAGCTTTCTTCAAAAGATGGCAGTCCTGCCCATGCTGCCCAGTGTGGAACGAGAAGGAAGCCAATAAATGCTTTCACATGGTGTCCAACCCGGACATACACTTGCCTCTCTGGTACACAAAGAGCGGAGGGCCTTCGCTGATAGAATGAGGGGGAAATACTGGGAGGAGAAGGAGAAATACTGGAGGAGAAGGAGAAATACTGGAGGAGAAGGAGAAATACTGGAGGAGAAGGAGAAATACTGGAGGAGAAGGAGAAGGAGAAATACTGGACTAGAAGGAGAAATACTGGAGGAGAAGGAGGGGAAGAAAGGGGAGGAAGAGGAAGAAGAGAAAGAGGATGCAGCGTAGGATGAGAGCAAGGAGACCAAAGTGAAGAAGGAGGATGAATGCAAAGATGAAAAACCATGGAACATGGTTGTAACGAAGGGTGAAACCGCCACAGTGAAAGATAAGGCTACAATGAAGGATGAAACAGCCAATAAGAAGGCCGAGAGCAGTCTGGAAACCCAGACCAATCAGAGGTCTCCATCCGTGGGAGAGAGGATGGACTGGCAGCAGAAGTTAAGATATCACGTTCCTGCAGAAGGAGGGTAACGTCCTGCTAACAGAGCAATACAGCGAGGCCACAGGGAATTCCAAGGAGGCCCTGGAGCATGTGGACGTCATTCAGAACAAGGTGTGTTAGTTCAGTCAGCGGTCAGTTCCGTGGTATTTTAATTCAGTGATGTGTTCCAACGGTGTGTCCATGAAGTGGAATGTTCATTCATTCATTGGTCTGTTCATTCAGGGTAAGGTTTTCATTCAGTGTGAAACAACATTAATCTAGTCACAGAACTGATAATACACTTGGAAATAAGTGTTTAGAGAGAAAACAACGCTTTATTAGAGTGGCAAGCTGAAAAACAGAATAAAATGTGGTTATGAAATGGTTAGGAATGATGACGACAATCCATAAAGGCAAGAGGACATTTGTTGGATAATGTTTGTGTTTTTGGATATTCTTTTGAACACAAGGTGACTCCTCTAAGAGACCTGATGCGTAAGAGCCATCGGTTCATGCCATCTCACAAGCTCTAATCATGTTCCATTGTTGCCACTCCACTGACGAGAGAAGAGCAAGGCTATAGGGTTGTAGGTACACTGGCAGAACAGAACAGGAACAGACAGAGGAGAGAGACCCTTGGAGATTTAGTGACAGCGCTCGCCCAGGCATCTCTTACTCTCTCTTACCCCCCCCCCACTCTTTCTGTCTCTCCCCCTCGCTCTCTCTCTCTCAAGCCTTCTCCATTTTCTCTCTCTGTCTCCCTCTGTCTCTCTCCCCCACCCACTCTTTCCCTCACTCTATGTATCCCCCCCCCTCTCTCCATCCCCCTCCCATCATCAATATATCTGCCTCTCCCTCCCTCTTTCCATCCCTATATTTCTCTCTCTGCCCCCCCCCCCCCCTTCTCCCTCCTTTCCTTTCCTCCCTCCCCATCCCTCTCTCATGGAGGTGGACTATAAAGGGAGGAGGGAGGACTGGGACTCTCTGGAGAAGGTGCACGTGCCGAACACTCTCAACCTCAGTCCATGTCTGCTGGAGCTCAGGGACTATCAGGAAGTTGTGGCGCTCAACACCAAGCTGCTCAAGAAACACACATGTACTGTTCTCACACACACTACCTCTCATTCTGAATGCTTTTCTCTTCCTTTGTTTCTTACCGGTCCTCGCCTCTGTCGGGTTCCCTCTCTTCTCCCTGTACCGGTCTCCTCTTCGTCTGTTTCTCCCTTCATCACCCTCTCTCTCCCTGTACCTGTCTCCTCTTCGTCTGTTTCTCCCTTCATCACCCTCTCTTCTCCCTGTACCGGTCTCCTCTTCGTCTGTTTCTCCCTTCATCACCCTCTCTTCTCCCTGTACCGGTCTCCTCTTCGTCTGTTTCTCCCTTCATCACCCTCTCTCTCCCTGTACCTGTCTCCTCTTCGTCTGTTTCTCTCTTCATCACCCTCTCTCTTCCTGTACCTGTCTCCTCTTCGTCTGTTTCTCCCTTCATCACCCTCTCTTCTCCCTGTACCGGTCTCCTCTTCGTCTGTTTCTCCCTTCATCAACCTCTCTCTCCCTGTACCTGTCTCCTCTTCGTCTGTTTCTCCCTTCATCACCCTCTCTCTTCTTCCTGTACCTGTCTCCTCTTCGTCTGTTTCTCTCTTCATCACCCTCTCTCTTCTTCCTGTACCTGTCTCCTCTTCGTCTGTTTCTCTCTTCATCACCCTCTCTCTTCTTCCTGTACCTGTCTCCTCTTCGTCTGTTTCTCTCTTCATCACCCTCTCTCTTCTCCCTGTACCTGTCTCCTCTTCGTCTGTTTCTCTCTTCATCACCCTCTCTCTTCTCCCTGTACCTGTCTCCTCTTCGTCTGTTTCTCCCTTCATCACCCTCTCTCTCCCTGTACCTGTCTCCTCTTCATCTGTTTCTCTCTTCATCACCCTCTCTCTTCTCCCTGTACCGGTCTCCTCTTTGTCTGTTTCTCCCTTCATCACCCTCTCTCTCCCTGTACCTGTCTCCTCTTCGTCTGTTTCTCTCTTCATCACCCTCTCTCTTCTCCCTGTACCTGTCTCCTCTTCGTCTGTTTCTCCCTTCATCACCCTCTCTCTCCCTGTACCTGTCTCCTCTTCATCTGTTTCTCTCTTCATCACCCTCTCTCTTCTCCCTGTACCTGTCTCCTCTTTGTCTGTTTCTCCCTTCATCACCCTCTCTCTCCCTGTACCTGTCTCCTCTTCATCTGTTTCTCCCTTCATCACCCTCTCTCTCCCTGTACCTGTCTCCTCTTCATCTGTTTCTCTCTTCATCACCCTCTCTCTTCTCCCTCTACCTGTCTCCTCTTTGTCTGTTTCTCCCTTCATCACCCTCTCTCTCTCTGTACCTGTCACCTCTTCGTCTGTTTCTCTCTTCATCACCCTCTCCCTTCTTCCTGTACCTGTCTCCTCTTCCTCTGTTTCTCTTTCCTCACCCTCTCTCTTCTTCCTGTACCTGTCTCCTCTTCGTCTGTTTCTCTCTTCATCACCCTCTCTTCCTGCACCTGTCTCCTCTTCGTCTGTTTTTCTCTTCATCACCCTCTCTCTTCTCTCTGTACCTGTCTCCTCTTCGTCTGTTTCTCTCTTCATCACCCTCTCACTTCCTGTACCCGTCTCCTCTTCATCTGTTTCTCTCTTCATCACCCTCTCTCTTCCTGTATCGGTCTCCTCTTCGTCTGTTTCTCTCTTCCCCCTGTACCTGTCTCCTCTTTGTCTGTTTCTCTCTTCATCACACTCTCTCTTCTCCCTGTACCTGTCTCCTCTTTGTCTGTTTCTCTCTTCATCACCCTCTCTCTTCCCCCTGTACCTGTCTCCTCTTTGTCTGTTTCTCTCTTCATCACCCTCTCTCTTCTCCCTGTACCTGTCTCGTCTTCATCTGTTTCTCTCTCCATCACCCTCTCTCTTCCTGCACCTGTCTCCTCTTCGTCTGTTTCTCTCTTCATCACCCTCTCTCTTCTCCCTGTACCTGTCTCCTCTCTCTGTTTCATTCTCTAGGTACTGTTTTCTAAAGACAACAGTCAAGAGTGATATTCATTTTCCTTTGTATCTGAATGATTTATCACGGAGTGGATGTGATATTGATTTACTGATCATATCCTTCTCCTTCACTCTTTCTGTTCTCTCACTCCCTTTGTATTTTTCTTCTCTCTCTTACCCACTTTCTGGGTCTGTCTCCTGTTCCCTCGCTCAATCTCTAACTACACATATTTTACTCTGTCTTCATCTCTCCCTGTCTCTTCCAATATCCCTCTCTCTTATTTCTCTCTTCCTTCCCCCTGCCTTTTCTCCTCTTGCAATGTCCCTACTTACTTCTTTCTGACTGTTCACTCTTCCATTTCCTTCCCTCTACAAATGTCCTCCTCTACTGTATTCTCTATCCCACCCTCCTCTACACCTCCTCTATCTATTCCTCCCTCCTCTATCCTTCCCTCCTCTACCCCTGCCTCCTCTATCCCTCTTCTACCCCTGCCTCCTCTATCACTCCCTCCTCTATCTCTCCTCTACCCCTCCCTCCTCTATCCCTCCTCTACCCCTGCCTCGTCTATCTTTACCTCCTCTACCCCTCCCTCCTCTACCCTTCCCTCCTCTATCCCTCCCTCCTCTATCCCGCCCTCCTCTATCCATCCTCTACCCCTCCCTCCTCTACCCCTTCCCTCCTCTACCCCTCCCTCCTCTACCCTTCCCTCCTCTATCCCGTCCTCCTCTATCCTTCCCTCCTCTACCCCTCCCTTCTCTATCCCTCCTCTACCCCTCCCTTCTCTATCCCTCCTCTACCCCTCCCTCCTCTATCCCTCCTCTACCCTTCCCTCCTCTATCACTCCTCTATCCCTCCTCTACCCCTGCCTCCTCTATCCCTCCTCTACCCCTCCCTCCTCTATCCCTCCTCTACCCTTCCGTCCTCTATCACTCCTCTATCCCTCCTCTACCCTTCCCTTCTCTATCCATCCTCTAACCCTCCCTCCTCTATCCCTCCTCTACCCCTGCCTCCTCTGTCCTTCCCTCCTCTACCCTTCCCTCCTCTACCCTTCCCTCCTCCATCCCGCCCTCCTCTATCCTTCCTCTACCCCTGCCTCCTCTATCCTTCCCTCCTCTATCCTTCCCTCCTCTACCCCTCCCTTCTCTATCCCTCCTCTACCCCTGCCTCCTCTACCCCTCTATCCCTCCCTACTCTATCCCTCCTCTACCCCTCCCCCCTCTATCCCTCTTCTAAACCCTGCCTCCTCTATCCCTCCTCTACCCCTCCTCTATCCCTCCTCTACCCCTCCATCCTCTACCCCTCCCTCCTCTAACCCTCCTCTATCCCTGCCTCCACCCCTGCCTCCTCTACTGCTCCTTTATCCCTCCTCTATCCCTCCCTCCGCTACCCCTCCATCCTCTATCTCTCTTCTACCCCTGCCTCCTCTATCCTTCTCTCCTGAATCACTCCCTCCTCTATCCCTCCTCTACCCCTGCCTCCCCTATCCTTCCCTCTATCCCACTCTCCTCTATCCCTCCTCCATCCCTCCCTCCTCTATCCCTTCTCTACCCCTCCCTCTTCTAGCCCTCCCTCCTCTACCCCTCCCTCCTCTATCCCTCCTCTACCCCTTCCTCCTCTATCCTTTCCTCCTCTCTCTCTCTTCTACCCCTCTCGCTTCAATCCTTCCCTCCTCTATCTCTCCTCTACCCCTCCCTCTACTATCCTTCTCTCCTCTACCCCTCCCTCCTCTATCCCTCCTCTACCCCTTCCTCCTCTACCCCGCCCTCCTCTATCCTTCCCTCCTCTATCCCTCCTCTACCCCTTCCTCCTCTACCCCGCCCTCCTCTATCCTTCCCTCCTCTATCCTTCCTCTATCCTTCCCTCCTCTATCCTTCCTCTATCCTTCCCTCCTCTATCATCCCTCCCTCCTCGCTCTCTTCTACACCCCTCTATCCTTCCCTCCTCTATCCCTCCCTCCTCGTTCTCTTCTACACCCCTCTATCCTTGCCTCCTTTACCCCTTCCTCCCCTATCCTTCCTTCCTCTCTTTTACCCCCCCCCCCCTCCTATCCTTCCCTCCTCTACCCCTTCCTCCTTCCCTCCTCTATCCCTCCTCTACACCTCCCCTCTATCCTATCTTCAAGGCAGTGTACCAGCGGGCTAGGGCGCACTTGGCTCTGTGCAACGAGCAGGAGGCCAGGAAGCACTTCCGGATGTTGGAGCGTTTGGAGCCCAGGTTCAAGCCCATCGTCAATCAGGAAAATAAGAGGATGGGTAAGAACCTCTGGAACAAGCACGTCAGCAATAAGAATAACTACTGGGAAACTACAGAGGAAAAGTGGGGCCCTGAGGAAGAGAAAGTAAAGAAGTCCGGAGGGGAGTGTTAGGAAAGAAGGGGAAGCAGACCCGACTGTAAAAGAGGGAAGTAGTGACGGAGTGAGAGAGGAGAAGAAGCAAGAGGTAAAGGGGTGGGGGGAGTGCGAAGACAGCAGCCACTGCTGAGAAAGAGGGAGGTGGTGGTGGAGTGGAAAAGGAGGAGGCTAGTGGGAAGAGAACAGAGAGTGTCGAGGTAGAGAGATGGACAGGCGGGGTAGATAACAGAGCAGGAGATAAAGAGACAGATATGGCAAGGAGATAATGTACAGTTGAAGTCGGAAGTTTACATACACTTAGGTTGGAGTCATTAAAACTCATTTTTCAACCACTCCACAAATTTCTTGTTTACAAACTATAGTTTTGGCAAGTCGGTTAGGACATCTACTTTGTGCATGACAAGTAATTTTGCCAACAATTGTTTACAGACAGATTATTTCAATTTTACGGTTTCACAATTCCAATGGGTCAGAAGTTTACATACACTAATTTGACCTTTAAACAGCTTGGAAAAATCCAGAAAATGATGTCATGGCTTTAGAAGCTTCTGATAGGCTAATTGACATCATTTGAGTCAATTGGAGGTGTTCCTGTGGATGTATTTCAAGGCCTACCTTCAAACTCTGTGCCTCTTTGCTTGACATAATCGGAAAATCTAAAGAAATCAGCCAAGACCTCAGAAAATAAATTGTAGACCTCCACAAGTCTGGTTCATCCTTGGGAGCAATTTCCAAACACCTGAAGATACCACGCTCATCTGTTCAAACAATAGAACGCAAGTATAAACACCATGGGACCACGCAGCCGTCATACCGCTCAGGAAGAAGACACATTCTGTCTCCTAGAGATGAACATACTTTGGTGCGAAAAGTGCAAATCAATCCCAGAACAACAGCAAAGGACCTTGTGAAGATGCTGGAGGAAACCGGTACAAAAGTATCTATATCCACAGTAAAACGAGTCCTATATCGACATAACCTGAAAGGCCACTCAGCAAGGAAGAAGCCACTGCTCCAAAATCGCTATAAAAAAGTCAGACTACGGTTTGGAACTGCACAAAGACCATCATTTTTTGAGAAATATCCTCTGGTCTGATGAAACAAAAATACAACTGTTTGGCCATAATGACCATCGTTATGTTTGGAGGAAAAAGGGGGAGGATTGCAAGCTGAAGAACACCTCCCAACCGTGAGGCACGGTTGCAGGAGAGACTGGTGCACTTCACAAAATAGATGGCATCACGAGGGTGGAAAATGATGTGGATATATTGAAGCAACATCTCAAGACATCAGTCAGGAAGTTAAAGCTTGGTAGCAAATGGGTCTTTCAAGCGAGCAAGGAGGCCTACAAACCTGACTCAGTTACACCAGCTCCGTCAGCAGGAATGGGCCAAAATTCACCCAACTTATTGTGGGAAGCTTGTGGAAGGCTACCCGAAAGGTTTGACCCAAGTTAAACAATTTAATGGCAATGCTACCAAATACTAATTGAGTGTATGTAAACTTCTGACACACTGGGAATGTGATGAAAGAAATAAAAACTGAAATAAATCATTCGCTCTACTACTATTCTGACATTTCACATTCTTAAAATAAAGTGGTGATCCTACCTGACCTAAGACAGGGAATTTTTACTCTGATTATTAAATGTCAGGAATTGTGAAAAACTGAGTTTAAATGTATTTGGCTCAGGTGTCAGGGAAGGCTGTTATAAAGGCTAAATGTCAATCAACTGCCCCCCGGGAAGTAAACAATGGTTGCACAAGGAACGAAGGCACCAATGAGACAATATGCAGTAACATTCAATCCGAATCAACCAATAGGAGTCCATTAGCCACCACTGACCTTCCTAACCAGCAGGCCACAGAGGTACTTTCAGAGGTAGCTGAGGTGAGTCAGGTTAGACACACAGATTGACAGACCTAACAAAGGAGAGAGTCAGGTTAGACACACAGATGGACAGACCTAACAAAGGAGAGAGTCAGGTTAGACACACAGATGGACAGACCTAACAAAGGAGAGAGTCAGGTTAGACACACAGATGGACAGTCCTAACAAAGGAGAGAGTCAGGTTAGACACACAGATGGACAGACCTAACAAAGGAGAGAGTCAGGTTAGACACACAGATGGACAGACCTAACAAAGGAGAGAGTCAGGTTAGACACACAGATGGACAGACCTAACAAAGGAGAGAGTCAGGTTAGACACACAGATGGACAGACCTAACAAAGGAGAGAGTCAGGTTAGACACACAGACGGACAGACCTAACAAAGGAGAGAGTCAGGTTAGACACACAGATGGACAGACCTAACAAAGGAGAGGCAGAGGAAAGCAACATGGATTAAGGGAGGAAAACAGAGGGAAAGCGTTCTGATGAACAGCCGTGTCCATCAGAGGGGGAAAGCAACACCAAGCCTGGGGTCTTAACTGGAAATATCCACCCCTCTACCAAGTCCAAAAGTAAACACAAGAAAAATAGGTAAAACATACACAGGCATTGATATGATTAATGACATTGATGTGATCAAGACATTGATGTGATCAAGACATTAATATGATTCAGGACATTGATATGATTCATGACATTGATGTGATCAAGACATTGATGTGATCAAGACATTAATATGATTCATGACATTGATGTGATCAAGACATTGATGTGATCAAGACATTGATGTGATTCATGACATTGATGTGATTTATGACATTGATGTGATCAAGACAGATGTGATTCATGACATTAATATGATTCAAGACATTGATGCGATTCATGACATTAATATGATTCAAGACATTGATGTGATTCATGGCATTGATGTGATCAAGCCAGATGTGATTCATGGCATTAATATGATTCAAGACATTGATGTGATCCAAGACATTGATGTGAATCAAGACATTGATGTGAATCAAGACATTGATGTGAATCAAGACATTGATGTGAATCAAGACATTGATGTGATCATGACATATCATGTGGTGATTACCATAATTCAATTCAAGGTCATACTTGGTGGCATACACAAAAGACAAGCAGACGTTGTGTATAACAAATACAAATTGTATTTATTCTTTGTACACAAAGAGTAGAAAGCAGCCAGTAACCCACTCGTTATTAAAAGCCTTTCTTTTTCAATCATTTTATACAGATTAAAAACCGATGGGGAGGACAACAACAGGGAGGAATGTCAGTACAGTACACATTTAAATAAACAAATAAGTAAATGACAGACACATTAGTCATTAACAAATGGAAGTAATGAGGCGTAGTAACGTTGCTTTAAAAAAGCCAGTAGAATAGAAAAGATGAGTCTGTGTTTTGCGGAGGCGGGGCGTCGCTGTGTGGTAAAATAGGCTGTGTATGTCGTCGTAGCTCTGATTCCCATAAGAGGTTAAGTAATTCATAACCCTGCCGTGTTTGAGAACACCAACAACCCTCCCTGTGTCTCGTAACGATGCCAAGGTGCCCAGAACCCAGCATGCACAGAAGGTCTCGCCATCAGGAACAATGAGCAGCGCTCTATAACGCGTTGACCAACTATATATAGCAGGGACACCCGTTGGCCATGTCCTCTAAACTGTCTCTGTCTCCGGCGACTAGGGCTTCTCCGAAAATGATCGGACTGGTATCCAGCGTGAGGTGGCACTACGGGGAGCCCGGGACACTACTTGTAGAGCTCCAATATAGTTCGAGCTACACAGTGGTTTTATCTCGAACATGAGACACCTCAGATGGATAATCACATGACTACAGAGAGACGTGATGTGAGGCAGTATAACGTTGTGTTTTTACAGAGGCTTCGATTCGATGGGCTGTAACACAATGCCTCTACAAAGACAATATGGACTTCTGGGAGTTAAAGTAAGAGGGACACAGTGAAGAGCTACAGTTTTCTGCTGCACTGTTCCATGTATCGTTATATCAGTCTGCAACTACCTGCTACAGCGGTGTAATCATTCATTCCACCTACTCTCTCCTACCTCCAGTATTGTCCAAAACACACAAAACATTTACAGAGCCTTCAGAGAGTATTCATACCCCTTGACTTATTCCACATTTTGTTGTTACAGCCTGTATAAGAAATACACACTTTTCCCCCCTGACCCATCTACTCACAATACCTCAATGACAAAATGAACTAAATGTTTTTAGAAATGTTAGCAAATATATTGAAAGTGAAATACAAAAATATCTCATTTAAGTATTCACACTGCTGAGTCAATGTTAGAATTGCCTTTGGCAGCAATTACAGTCTTTCTGGGTAAGTCTCTGAGAGCCTTGCACACCTGGATAGGATTTTGCCTGAACATAGCTCTATTCTGTTTCTTTTTCTAATAACAAAAAGTTCCCTGAGTCCTTGCCATTGACAAGCATTCCCATAACATGATGCAGCCACCTCCATGCTTGAAAATATGAAGAGTGGGAGTCAGTGATGTGTTGTGTTGGATTTGCCCCAAACATAACACTTTGTATTCAGGACATAAAGTTGATTTCTTTACCACATTTTATGCAGTTTTACTTTATTGCCTTATTACAAACAGGACGCATGTTTGGGAATATTTTTTATTATTTTTGATTCTGTAAAGGCTTCCTGTCATTTAGGTTAGTATTGTGGAGTAAACATTTCCCCCAAAATAATTCCACTTTGACATTACGGGGTATTGTGTGTATAGGCCAGTGACACAACATCTAAATGTAATCGATTTTAAATTCAGGCTGTAACTCAACAAAATGTGGAAAAGGGCAAGGGTGAACAGTTTCTGAAGGCATATAGGTCTACATGACATATGGTTTCTAGGCCTAATCCCTGTAGTTCATAATTGCACACACAGAGAGCGAGAGCGAGTCGTGATGCATTCACAGCTTCGCATATTCAGAGCCAAAACTATGTTCAGGGGGCTCATCAATGTGTAATGAGACGTGTGTTTACAAAAAACAAAAACCAAAACACATTAAAAGAGGTTTCCAAAGAGTAAACATTATTTGCGTTGCGTGTTTTTTTTTCACTTGAGCAATTCTTTGTTCCTGGAACCTGTAAAGAAGGATGCCGGTGCCCTTGGCAAAGGTAGAACAGATGTCAATGATAATGACTTTCTATGCCAGTTAAACACTGAACAGTGGCAGGCATTGATCAGCGGGGGTGGTTAAGGAGTGATCGGGGGGACAAGGCGGTTGAGGTATGGAATCGGTGCACCCTCTCTTCCCCATATGGTTATTATCATTTCCATTTTGAACGGCGCCCCACCTTGCCGACTCTCAACCTGTACAGTGTACAGTTCCCTAGCAACAGCAGCAAAACAAACAGACAGCCACGACGGAGCTCGACGATGTCAAATGTGAACGCTGGCGCCTGGAGGGGATAAAGTCTAACGAATACTGGGATGGGATTCAAACTGAAATCTGTTCTTGGCAATAAGGTCAGAATGTTCTCTGAATGAATACAAAACTATTCACATCATGGCTCCCTGCGACTGTGGGTGTAAGGACATTATGGAAGTGGTACCTCGTAAAAAAACAGAGCATCTGTCCTCTTTTTTTTCTAGCAAACCGCTCGCCTACTGTCTGCGTCCGTCTCTTGGAGATTTGCTGTGGCAAGCACATTAAAGTGGATGGCTCCTCTCCACTCAGCCCAGGAGCACTAAACAGACTATTTTCTTCCCCTTTCCTTTGGTCTCTCAGATCTCTCCTACTCTGAGTCTCCCTTCCACTTCGCTATCACATTCCCACCATCCTCCCTCCCTCCCTCCACCCCGCCAAAGCCCTATTTGACCCCAGCCTTTTAATTTGTCTCTCAGGTGCTAGGCCGCTCTAGCGCTGTCAATTCCCACTGTCTTCCCTGTCCTTACTCATAAAGGCTCTCTGATGCCTCTAATGCAAAATGCCACAGAACCCAGACCCCTAAACAGAACGAGCATCTGAAATTGAATGACATTCACATCCACCCACTACACCCAACTGATGCAATTTCCTCCCCTGATTGTGAAAACACTGAATGGCAAAAAAAGGCATATGTAAGCCAGTACTTTAACATCTGATACAGAAATGGATGAGTCACAAGCATAAAAAGAGAAAAGAAGAGAGGGAGAGGGGGAGGAGAGAGAGAGAGACAGAGACAGAGAGAGAGAGACAGAGAGAGAGAGAGAGAGCGCCAGGGCGAACTCAATTTAATAATGTTTGAGGCAGCAACATAAAACACATGTATTGGTCCATGCTGGGCTCTGTCTGGGTTTAAGGCAAATAGAGTGTGCTCTGTCTGGAGTGTCACATGATCCTGGTGTGATGGTAGCCCAACCCCCCTGCCAGCCTCGAGCGCCTACTATCCTAGGCATTTGTGTACCCCTGAAAGGTTTAAGCAACATGGGGCACCATGCCTTCTCTGCTGTGCACACAGCAGGAGCCAGAGAGCCCGGCGTTTAAAGCTAGACTCTTTCTCAGCTAAACACATATCGGCGTTGTCTCAAGACTCTCCTCCTGAACAGAGAGACACAAAATCACAGCCCTTCTTTCGTCACCGATTTCTTTTCACAAAAGTTTGCGGCTGTGAGTGTAAGCGTATGTGCGTCTCTACGTGTTTATAGGTGTGTATTCCTACTGTGTGCGATATGAACGTCCATATGAATCCGAGTATGAGCAAGTGCGTTAATACAGCATGAGATTTCATCTGAAACAACGTGTGTCTGCGCGTGTGTGATATGTGCACTCACTGTGACAGAGAGAGCAGGGAGCCATGCGAGAGAGACGACAGGCATCCCCGTTTGGGAAGATTAGAGGAGCTGTGTGCACAGAGGCAGCGCTGCGTGCGCTGGCGGGCACTTTGGCTGTCTTAAATAAATCATAGGGTTTTACTGATGATGTGTCAGTCCCACAGAGTCAATAAGCTTGTTGTGGGTCCCGCTGGCTCCCCGGCAATCTGCTCTGCTTTGCTCTGGGTACGCCTGCCCCAGCCGCCTGATCACAGCCGCATGAAACGCAGCCAGCCTGGCCCAAATCGAGTCAACGGTGGTGCGCATGAACGCCTCGAAAAAAAAGAAGAAAAGAGACATTTGAAACGCATTAGAAAACAGGAAAAACACGAACGCACGCAGTTACTGGATAGAACAAACATGATGGAAATCCTCACGCATTTTTGCATTGTGTAAAAGTCCTTTATGTGGAAGGTCCTTGTGCTGTATGAATATAAAGCGTCACACATTCGGACGACTACGCGGACGCTGGTTAGCACAGTGTCATGGCTGGGATGCTAGCGTTAGCCAGTAGTGGATTAGCTAGCTAAAACGGTTTCTGCCTGGCTGGGCTACTAACGTTAGCCATTAGCTTCCTTAGCCTTCTTAGCTGGTTAACACAGTGTCTGGCTGCACCGCTTAGCCATAGCATAACATTAGCCATAGCATAACATTAGCCATAGCTTGTTAGCATAGTGCTTGGCCCGGCCTGGACGTTAGCATTAGCTGTTAGCCTTTGGCTCCCACAGGGGTGGTTAGTGCACAGAGGTCCAGGGGGAGGGAGAGGGGTCAGCTCTGGGTGAGCTGCTGTATGGGTCAAGGACTTGGTGCACTCTCTGTCCCTCTGACGGCAGCTATATGGGGCACGGGCCATCAGGCATCCCACCAGGCATCACTCTGCACTCCAAGCGTCGCCCTGGGTTAGATGAGTGACGTGGTTCCTGGAAGAGGAGAGAGGGGGAAAAGTGGTAATTAAGGGTCTAAATAAATTTTTAGAACACAAGCAGAATGGCCAGTACTCAATGTGGGTCTTCAGCAGGCTAATGGGTTTTTGATCAGGCTAGTAAACTGTACATACCCTGCTTCTTCTATCTGCTGGAAGAAGACTCACTACCTTGATGTGCACAAGTAATTGGTTGTATCTGTGGCATGTCTGTCTCAGGTCTGTAGGGTCAGAGACTCACCAGGTTCTGAAGGGAAGACGTTTCTCAGCTGCTCTATGACCTCCTGCAGTTGCTGCACTGTGTCATGATCCTCATCTCCATCTCCTGTCACACACAGCATCACACGGAGAGAGAAGAGTGACACAGAACACTCAATCATCTCATTCCAATGTTGTTATGGCCCACTAAATGAACAAATAAATATTTTAAAGTCAATAATCCAGCAGGAATCGCTTGGAACTTGCAACCCACCAGTGGGACCTAGCCTGATTGCGGTCTCTGTTGATTTGGCAAATTACAGGAATGGCACGGAGTGGAATGTTAGCTAAAAAGACTGGTACCCAGACTAGACCGGACCTAATATTAGGGAACATTTGCCTTAGTAGCTCACCTGCTGCCTCTGTGTCTGTGGTCTCTCTACTGGGTCCGTCCCCCTGACGGCCTCCCCCTGACACCGGAGATGACAAGGACGAAGGTTCCGACCCGTTGGCCTCCGAATCGTCTTTGGGCTGGTGGAAAGTAAATAGTGTCATCAATCACCACAAAATTCCCATCGACAGCTACTTCGGAAAAGCACAAACGTTATTGGAATGTGTTGGTTGGGGTTGAAGGACACAGTAAATATGTAGATGCACTAAATAAGTCAAAGTGTTCCAGGGAAACTGACGGCTGCGTTGGCTGGGGATTCAGACCTAGTTGTACAACGAACAAAGGAAAATCTACTTTCTACGGAGATGAAAACAGAACGGTTGAAACTGACAGTTGGACTGCCCACACCCACTCCACCACTTCATATTGGAACAATAGACTGAAGGAAATAAAGAATCTACGCGCATGAACATTTCTTAAGAAGGGATTGAAAGGCATTATATGATATGAGAGGTTCATGGAAGTGTTGAGAAAGTTCAAATCTACAGCTTTAGAATTCTTGGTACTCAGTCCCGCTGTTCCCAATCCCATTCCCCTCTTTCCACTAAATGAACCATCTCTCCAGTCTCTCTTTCAATCTCCTCTCTCTATCCCCAATTTCCAAGTCTTTTCACCTGAGGAAATGCCTTTCTGTCTCTCTTTCTCGCTCTCCCTCTACTGCAGCAGTACCAATGATCTTTCCATTCCTTCCTCCCCCTCTCTCTATTCCCCATTCACACATTCATATTCTCCTACAGCAGTGTCCTATTTTCTCTCAGTCCAGCCATTCTCTTTGTTCCCCTTTTTTGCTTCCTTTTATCGTCCTGCTTCTTAATCCCTCTTGAGTCTATCCCCCTCTTTCTTTCTCTCCTTACCGTAGGTATTTCCCTCAGTCTCTCATCAGCTCCCCTCCCTTTCTGTCTCTGTACCTGCAGTTTTAAGCCCTTATAGTTGTTCTCTACCTCACCCCCCTCGCCTCTTTTCCAAGCCATATTTTTTCTTTCTTTCTTTCCCTTCTCTTTCTTTCCACTTTCCTTTCCTCTTCCTCCTTCCCTACCTGCAGCAGTAACTCTCGTAGCCTGTGCAGCTGGGACTCCAGCTGTTTGTTGTGGTCCTCCAGGATCTGCATGCGTGTCTCCAGGCGAGTCTTGTGCTGCCGGAGGACCCTTGCCTCGGCCAGGAGCTCCTCGTCCTGCTGGCCCTCCGTGGGAGATCCCGGAACACCCTCACCTCCCTCCGTCAGCTGGGGCGCCGCCGCCGCCTCCTCATGCCTCCACTTCAGCCGCCGCCACTCCCCCTGCAGCACCCTGGGGAATAGGAGAGAGGACAGAGACATCAGCAGACAGCATTTTAAAGAGCTGGGAGTTTTCACTGACACACAAAACTGTCCACAATAGGCTATGATAGTAAATGGTGTGAGCGCCGTAGTGCGTATAACTCAATGACTTTATTTCCACTGTATAGCACATTTCGAAAAGATCATTCATTTCAAAGTGGTTTACAAATATAATTATAAAAGGAACGAAAGATAACAAAACGTTTTCTATACAAATATACATTTAAGATAGACGAGAATCTTTTTTTTGAGACTAATTCAAAAAGTAAAACAGTAAAATAACAGTGGACATGAGAATACAGCGAAAGACGTATAAATAAATGAAGATGGCACTATGGCTAAGACAACCTAAAGCACCGTAGGTAAAAGTGCAGCTAAAAAAGTATGTCTTCACCTTTTTCTTCAAATTGTCTACCATTTCTGAGGCCCTCAGATCCTCTGGCAGGCTGTTCCAAAGGCCAGCATCACAGTGACTAAAGGCAGGGCCGGTTCCTGGCATGCAGTGCATTCGGAAAGTATTCAGACCCCTTTACTTTTTTCACATTTTGTTACGTTACAGCCTTATTCAAAAATTGAGTAAGCACATTTTTTTCTCATCAATCTACACACAATACCCCATAATGGCAAAGCAAAGACAGGTTTTTAGCAATGTGTGCAAATGTATAAATGAAAAAAATACAGAAATATCACATTTACATGAGTATTCAGACCCTTTACTCAGTACTTTGTTGAAGCACCTTTGGCAGCGATTACAGCCTCGAGTCTTCATTGGTATGGCACTACAAGCTTGGCACACCTGTATTTGGGGAGTTTCTCCCATTCTTCTCTGCAGATCCTCTAAATCTCTGTCAGGTTGCATGGGGAGTGTCCCTGCACAGCTATCGGGTTCAAGTCTTGTCTCTGGCTGGGCCACTCAAGGACTCAGAGACTTGTCCTGAAGCCACCCCTGCGTTGTCTTGGCTGTGTGCTTAGGGTTGTTGTCCTGTTGGAAGGTGAACCTTCGCCCCAGTCTGAGGTCCTAAGTGCTCTCCTGAGTGGAGCAGGCTTTCATCAAGGATTTCTCTGTACTTAGCTCCGTTCATCTTTCCCTCAATCCTAACTTCTCTCAGTTCCTGCCACTGAAAAACAGCACGATGCTGCCAAAACAGCAGGATGCTGCCACCACCATGCTTCACCGTAGGGATGGTGCCAGGTTTCCTCCAGATGAAAACGAAAGACGCTTGGCATTCAGGCCAAAGAATTCAATCTTGGTTTCATCAGACCAGAGAATGTTGTGTCTCATGTCTGAGAGTCCTTTAAATGCCTTTTGGCAAACTTCAAGTGGGCTGTCATGTGCCTTTTACTGAGGAGTGGCTTCCGTCTGGCCACTCTACCATAAAGGCCTGATTGGTGGAGTGCTGCAGAGCTGGTTGTCCTTCTGGAAGGTTTCCCATCTCCACAGAGGAACTCTGGAGCTCTGTCAGAGTGACCATCAGGTTCTTGGTCACATCTTTGACCAAGGCCCTTCTCCCCCCATTTCTCAGTTTGGCTGGGTAGCCAGCTCTAGGAAGAGTCTTGGTGGTTCCAAACTCAGATCATATTAACATGGCATAAGTCAATACAACATGTGTCGAACTGCAGGAAATTAGCTTTAAAACTGCAAAAATTTTCTGTTTTTTGTTATAAACGTACAAAGTTCTTGCCGCCCCATGGCAAAATGTGTAGAATTGCAGGAAATGAACTTTAAAACAAAGCATTTTCTTTCCACTGTCAAGAGGAGGCCATTAAAACATGTTGCAGCGAGGCGGCAAACTATTAAGTGCACTACTTTTGACCAGAGTACTTTTTTATTTTGATTTCACCTTTATTTAACCAGGTAGGCTAGTTGAGAACAAGTTCTCATTTACAACTGCGACCTGGCCAAGATAAAGCATAGCAGTGTGAACAGACAACAACACAGAGTTACACATGGAGTAAACATTAAACAAGTCAAAAACACAGTAGAAAAAAAGTAAAGAAAGAGTCTATATACATTGTGTGCAAAAGGCATGAGGAGGTAGGCGAATAATTACAATGGGTGGCAGGTAGTCTAGCGCTTAAGACTGTTGGGCTAGTAACCGAAAGGTTGCTGGTTGAAATCCCTGAGCCCCCTAAGTGAACAATCTTGAGCAAGGCTCTTAACCCTATTTGCTCCTGTATGTCTGCTAAATGACTGAGGGTCCCACCAACCAAAACTAACTCAGGGCTAACTAAAGGCATCGTCTCAAAATGTTTTAGAACATCTCAAACACCAGTGCCAGAGGATCTAAGGGACCGACCGGGCACATATCCTAAATGCATATGATACATGTGTTCAGGTCAAAAAACCACATAGTGCTTTAAAAATATATAAAGCAATTTTAAAATCAACTGTAAAACTAACAGGCAAACAATGAAGGGACTTTAAAATAGGTTTTATGTGTGCAGTCTTATTTATACAGTGCTGCTGCATTCTCAATTAATAGGCTGTTGGCCAATGTTTTTCTTGGTAAGACCAGACATGAGACCATCGTAGTAACCAAGCCTGGTAGTAATAAAAACATGCATTAGACTCTCAGTGTTGGCCTGGCAGAGAAACTGACGCACTTTGGCAATATTAGGTAGATGATCAAATCTAAGTTTATTGGTCGCATACACAATTCTGATAAGAAAACTGATTTGGTCCCATTTCGGAGTCTAAAATCACACCTAGGTGTTTAGCCAGGTGGGTTTTATATTGAATGTTCACTGTCTGTGTGCTGATCATGCGAACTGACTAGTGACATAGTCAGGAAAGATTATCGCTCTGGACATATACACTGTATGAAAACAGAAACGTAATCGAGTTGAACTGTTGATCAGGATTAACTTGTGTTTTACATAAAGACGAATCCTGTGCATGCATCGTTTACCACAGCTCATAATTCATTTCTGTCTGTACGGAAACAGAATGCCTATGCCTCTATAACATTTGTGACGACCCTTCCACTCGGTCTGCCGAATTCTTTCTCTTTGCTCTTGTTCTCCTTACTAGGATGTCGGTGGGCGGCACGGGAGGGTCGTCAGCGAAATGGGACACACCTGGGCCCGGGTGTGTCCTGGGGATAAATTCCCCCATTAATTGGGGAGACTCTCTCCACGCAGACACACTGCTGAATTTTGGTTGTGCCATTTTTTTGTTTGCATTATCACATCTGTGAACGCAACCACTCACTTACACTAATGACTACACACACCATTGTTACTTGTTTACAGTTTACTTTAGTTAATAAATATATTTCTGTTATTCCTTGATCTCCACGTTGTTTCCCTTTCTGTTGCGAGCTACGAGTCGGTTCGCGACACATTTCGCGCAGACAATAAAGATCACTTTTCTGAGCACTGAAATTGTCCGCGGGAATCTTTTTTATTCTTATTTTCCTGACAATTTTCACAGAGGAAAGAAAGTTGAGGCATGGGATGACGGTACTAATTATACCACATATTCATGAGCTACACACTCATGATTTCCACAATGAGTCTGATTTTGGTCGTCAGGCCCAGATTCTGCAATATCACATGGGGTCCTATAAGCCAATCAGAATAAAGGAAGACAGCTGCAGTGCTAACTGAGGAGCACACAGGATATACCTCATCATAACAATACAGAAATAATACCAAACTAGGTTCAAGTTTCAGACACCAGCTGTGTGTATATATGTTACTAATCTAGCTTTATTAACCTATTATTCATCGGTTGACAAACGGAGTGCAAACAAATGTGTGTGTGTGTGTGTTGGCCCGAAGGTCAGGGGCACGTAGAGAAGACAAAATAGAATAAATCCGATGAATCATACCTTTTAATGTTGCCTCTGGTATCAAATGAAGTGTATGGGAAAAGCATTATTCTCTCTCATTTAAACTTTTACTTCAAGGTCTTAAGGGTACTTAAGTAACACAGAATCCTATGAGGATCCAATTGATGTGTTCCAAAGCCATTTCTTTCCCATCACACTCATGCATCATACAGTAGTAGTATACTCTGTTCACTATACAATCACCCTAACGATGGTGTAGTTCTCACATTGGGTGTCAGAAGCATGGATAATTGATTAGGATGGCCATGGTAGTGACCATGTAGGGTTGTAAGAGCTAAAGTTTGGAAGTCCTACAGGTACTAAGACAAAACAGTTCTACACCTTAATGGTTCCAAGACCAACAGGTTCCATGTTCTAAAAGTTAAGACAAAAAGGTTCTACACCTTAAAGGTTCTAAGACCAAATGGTTCTATGTTCTAAAAGTTTTAAGACAAAAAGGTTCTATACCTTAAAGGTTCTAAGACCAATAGTTCTAAAGGTTCTGGGATAAAAGATTTCTAAAACCAAAAGGGCTCTATTTTCTCACCGGTTCTCGTTCTCCAGGCGGGCCAGCGTTCTCTGCAGCTCGTCCTTGTCCTGACAGTCCAGGTGGGCCAGCAGCATCTGCTGTCCGCTGGGGGAGTCCTGGTCCAGGGTACCGGGGCTGGAGTGACGCAGGAGGTACTGATCTTCATCCCTGAGTCCCCCACATGACACAGCACAGGAGACACTCAGCACACTGAGCCACAACCCTGCCACCAGCAGCACAGTACAGCAAATAGCCACAGCACAGGACAGGACAGTGTACAGCCACAAACAAGACAGCGCAGCACAGGACAGGACAGAGCAGCACATCAGCACAGACAGCACAGCAGAAGCAACAGACACAAGTGCAACAGACACGTTGGTATGGTGGAGCAGTACTGACACAGAATGGCACAGACACACAGACAGCAACAGACACACGGACAGCAACAGCAGCACAGGCAGGATAGAAGCACATCAACTCAAACACAGACAGTCTTCAATTCTGAGAACAAGTGGCCACATAGACAGACATGACATAGACAGACATGACATAGACAGACATGCAGAAATAAAGGACACTAATGACGCCAGAGCATAGCCAGACATACTGCAGCACTGGGCAGCAAGCTAACAGAGTGACATGAGAACGAGGGGACTCAGCACACACAAAGAGCAGCAGTAGAGACAGGACACAGAGACAGAAGACAGGAGACAGAGCAGTAGCCCTACTGACAAGAACAAAGTACAGAAACACTTGGAACAAAACATAGCCACAGTGTCACAGTGATAAACCAGACACACAAAGCAAATAGCTTGCAGACAAACAGCACACTGAACAACTATACAAACAGCCATGTTGACACATCAAATAGGCAGCTTCACACACCATGCCAATGCCCTCCCTATCTCGCAAATACACACGTGCACATACACATACACAGACATGAACGCACACACTGACACACACAGACATGAATGCACCCACACATATACACAGATATGAATACACACACTGACCTGGACCAATGCACACACAGCGCACATAAACACAAACACACCCTCGCTCTCTTTCTCTCGACACTAAAAACACACACAGTAAACCCTTTGATGGAGGCCACTACACCTTGGTGGTAAAAATTCATTTTGTTATAGCAGTGCTCATAATGAAAACACCCACGCACGCACACACACACACACACGCCTCACCCCCAAAACAATCTCTGTCTCAGCCAAAGCCTTTGATCAGGGCCAACACCTGTGTCCAGTCAGTTTATATGATTCCTTAGTGAGGGGCTCACCTTATTGACTCCACCATTCACATCAAAGCTACTCCCCCTCTCCCCTCCTTTTCGCTCAGCCAGCCTCTGGCTCTTAACATCATGTTCTGTAGTATTTCAATGGGCCTCCCTCTCTCCCGCGCAGCAGCCCTTTGTATTTGGTCTTTTATGATGAAGGGGGAGTGTGTGCACGGCCTCAGCCATGGGTCCTTTCATAAACTTGGTGATTATTTTATGTGACTGACCAGCCTTCCCTGAATGTGTGTGTGCACACTCGGGGTATACATAAACACTTGGCTGAAATGAAAGGGTTCAGTGTGTGGGGGAAGTGGGAGTGTACTCACAGACTCTCATCAGGCGACAGGCTATCTGTGAAGAAGGAACAATTCTGGTTCTCCATTTCCGCCAACCTGGACAACAGGAAAACACACACACACACACACACACAGAGAGAGAGAAAATAGGTAGGTACTCTTATTTATTTATCTGTTGTTTTCCAAGGTAAGTTGACTGAGAACACGTTCTCATTTGCAGCAACGACCTGGGGAATAGTTACACGGGAGAGGAGGGGGATGAATGAGCCAATTGTAAACTGGGGATTATTAGGTGACTGTGATGGTTTGAGGGCCAGATTGGGAATTTAGCCAGGACACCGGGGTTAACACCCCTACTCTCTGCCATGGGATCTTTAATGACCTCCGAGAGTCAGGACACCCGTTTAACGTCCCAAACCGAAAGACGGCACCCTACACAGGGCAATGCCCTGGGGCATTGGGATATTTCTTTAGACCAGAGGAAAGAGTGCCTCCTACTGGCCCTCCAACACGACTTCCAGCAGCATCTGGTCTCCCATCCAGGAACTGACCAGAACCAACCCTGCTTAGCTTCAGAAGCCAGCCAGCAGTGGTATGCAGGGTGGTATGCTGCTGGCATACTCTAGTAAAAAGAGGTCAAGAGCAACAGATTGGCAGATTTAATTTATTTTAGAAAGAAGAGGGGGTTTCATTCCAAGAAGAGCTATTCAGTACAGTACTGTATTGCAGTGTTTCAGGACCAAGGACAGCGAGTCTAGGTTTTCAGCCCTGCAGCAGTGACTGTTGTTTTTCAGTGCCATGGACAGCTACCCCACTGCACTTCTGTTTCTACTGCCTTACATTGTAGTTGAGAAGTTTGGCAGATAAGCACCATGGACAGCTACCCCACTGCACTTCTCTTTCTACTGCCTTACAGTGTAGTTGAGAAGTTTGGCAGATAAGCACCATGGACAGCTACCACACTGCTACAGACTGTTATGGAGCGAGACACCCCAATCGCTGTTTTTTTTTCTTCAGGTTTAATGAAAGTCAATGAACTAAGTACACCAAACCCAGCTGCTATTCCATTTGTGTTTATGGGGGAGACACCCATTTAAGTAAACCATAACTGACCATTTTTTCCCAATGGTAAATGTGCAGAGCGAACTATCTTAATTTATCCACCATCTGTGCTGTTATACTCCTCCCATATTACCAGAATCACCTTAATTCACCAAATATATTTGCATGTACAGGAATTTGATCAGGCAGCTGACTAGGCAGAACTTAGCTTTTAGCGACACCTCACTCTCTCAGCAGTGGGAACGGCCTTCTGAGGGAGCTGCCAGGATACTGTGTTGGAACCACCAGCCATGTACAACCTCTGCCAGAGACACTAATGAAATGTGTCTCATGCTACTCAAGCTCCAGGCCCCCCACAGCGCGCGCGCGCGCGCGCACACACACACACACACACACACACACACACACACACACACACACACACACACACACACACACACACACACACACACACACACACACACACACACACACACACACACACACACACACACCCACACCCCACCATCACCAAAAAAACTTATATGGATTGATGGATGGAGGGAGAGAAAAGAGGGCTGAGGATGGAGTGATGAAGAGAGATCCATATGACATCATTATGGCCCCTCCCACCAAGGCCCATAGAGAATACAGGCCATCCGCTCTCATCATTATGACCCCTCCCACCAAGGCCCATAGAGAGTACAGGCTCCCACTCTCATCATTATGACCCCTCCCACCAAGGCCCATAGAGAGTACAGGCTCCCACTCTCATCATTATGACCCCTCCCACCAAGGCCCATAGAGAGTACAGGCTCCCACTCTCATCATTATGACCCCTCTCACCAAGGCCCATAGAGAGTACAGGCCACCCACTCTCATCATTTTATGGCCCCTCCCACCGAGGCCCATAGAGAGTACAGGGCCCGACCTGGCCCATTATCCATCCACTCTAACTGTGGCCAGGCCTGGCCCATTATCCATCCACTCTCACTATGGCCAGACCTGGCCCTTTATCCATCCACTCTGACCGTGGCCAGACCTGGCCCTTTATCCATCCACTCTGACCGTGGCCAGACCTGGCCCTTCATCCATCCACTCTAACCGTGGCCAGACCTGTCCCTTTATCCATCCACTCTAAACGTGGCCAGACCTGGCCCTTTATCCATCCACTCTAAACGTGGCCAGACCTGGCCCTTTATCCATCCACTCTAACCGTGGCCAGACCTGGCCCTTTATCCATCCACTCTAACCGTGGCCAGACCTGGCCCTTTATCCATCCACTCTGACCGTGGCCAGACCTGGCCCTTCATCCATCCACTCTGACCGTGGCCAGACCTAGCCCTTCATCCATCCACTCTGACCGTGGCCAGACCATGGCCCTATGGCTAACAGACATTCATTTAACCACTCTCACTGTGGCCAGATCTGTCCCCTTAATTCAATCAGTTAGGCCATTAATCAAATGGTTGTTACAGGACCGGAAGGCAGGGTAGAGAGGAGAGGGAGCCTCACCCCAGTATTCTATGTGAGAGCTGTAGACTTGGCCCCTGTCCTCAGGACAGTATTGATGATGTGGGAATTTGTGAGTTAATTCCTATGAGTCCCACACTCCCAAAAAAGGTTACTTATGGTTCCAGGCACAACCGTTTTTGGTTCCAGGTACAACCGTTTTTGGTTCCAGGTACAACCCTTTTTGGTTCCAGGTACAACCCTTTTTGGTTCCAGGTACAACCCTTTTTGGTTCTAAGTACAACCCTTTTTTCTTCCAGGTATAACCCCTTTGGGTTCCATGTAGAGCCCTCTTTGGAAAGGGTTCTACATGGAACCCAAAAGTGTTCTACATGGAACCCAAAAGGGTTCTACTTGGAACCAAAAGGGTTCTACTTGGAACCAAAAGGGTTCTACTTGGAACCAAAAAGGGATCTTCAAAGGGTTATGAGGACAGTAGAATAACCCTTTTATGTTCTAGATAGCACCTTGAGCTCCCTCCCTCCCTCCGAGTCTGTACTAATGACAAAAGGAGAGCTCTCCACTAGCACCTTGGTGTGTGACACACCAGCAAATCTGGATCCAACCCAAAACATCAAATACCCACAATCCTCCTCTGGGACATCATATTCTTACACTGGATTAACATGTACACCCCCTCATATGACTGAGTAGAGACAGACACTCTGTTCTTCTGCTGTGATGTCAGCCTCAGGGACCTTTTAATGTACGTAGTTGCCTGGCATGGTTCTGACAGCCAGGCATTTGCAGTACTATGTGAATAAATATATATAGTCTCTCATTTGAAGTGTTTTTCAAGAGGGAGAGAGAGCGAGAGGAAGCGAGCGAGCGAGAGCGAGAGCGAGAGCGAGAGCTAGAGCGAGAGAGAGAGAGAGAGAGAGAGAGAGAGAGAGAGAGAGAGAGAGAGAGAGAGAGCAAGAGAGTGTGTGTACTGGAGCCAATTTTGCATGAAGCAAAGTACAGATTGAATGGCATCTGTGCAATGTACATTAAAATAATCAGCTTTTTCTCATTTAGCGAGCTCTCAGATCATGTTGGAATATAGTTCAAGTTAAACTGTCCTCTGTTAGGCTTTCAGAATCCAGTTCAGAGTCCTCTATGGTTGATAGACTTGTGAGGAGCTCAAGATGTTTAAGAACTGTAAGATGGCACACTACATCCAAAGTACATAAAAATATATACAAACTGTAAAGCCAACATAAAGCTACAAAGATACAACATCTCTGTCTTAACAGCAACTTCAGGAACGCTGAGACTCTTTGGCAAATCTGCAAGCCAACAAATTAAGACATATAAGCATATCTCACTTAAGCAAATTGCACTGCTCCCTGCCCATTTCTCAATTTCTGTTTATCTATCAGGGAAGTTTTGTGGGTCTTCAGCTTGAGCCAAGGAGTTGTGCCAACTAAATGATTCTAATTGGCAGGAGAAGACTAATAAACGTGAGGGGACTTTGGAACAGAAGCAATTAATACAAGTCAATGGAAATAATGAATTTGAACGACTGGGAGAGAAAAGAGTGACAACAATGACTTAACTAAACAGTGAAAAAGACTGAAAGGGAACAAATTTGGAGAGAGAGAATAGAAGATATCCTGCCTCTGTTGGTGTGTGTCTCCTCTGTCTTGAATAGTGGCAAGGCCATCCGACTGTTAAACAGCCACCACTAACATTGAGAGGCTGCTGCCAACACACTGACTCAACTCCAGCCACTTTAATAATGGGAATTGATGGAAAATATATCACTAGCCACTTTAAACAATGCTACTTAATATAATGTTTACATACCCTACATTATTCATCTCATATGTATATACTGTACTCGATACCATCTACTGCATCTTTATGTAATACATGTATCACTAGCCACTTTAAACTATGCCACTTTGTTCACATACTCATCTCATATGTATATACTGTACTCAATACCATCTACTGCATCTTGCCTATGCCGCCGTTATTACTGCATTGTCGGAACTAGAAGCACAAGCATTTCGCTACACTCGCATTAACATCTGCTAACCATGTGTATGTGACAAATACATTTGATTTGATTAGCTTTTGATTTGATTTGATTTGGTGTGGAGCAATGCTGCCTCAGGTAAGGAGCACTCTCACATACAACACACACACACACAAGAAGGTGATCTGTGTCCTGTCTCTCTCTCGCTCGCTCTCTCTCTTTCTGCAGTGATCTATGTCCTGCTCTGCTGTGGGCATGACTTCCCGTGGGTGAGGGATGCCTCTTCCATGCCCTGGCTGTGCCCTCTCTGTAACCCTGTCAGACAGACTGCTGATCCACCTTCGCATCCTCCAGGTGACCAATGGACCCAGCGGAGTGCCACACTGCCCTACCATGCTGCTGGGCATCCACAACCAGGAGACCCCTGCTCACCCCAGACCAAACGCACGGCGCTCATGCCCTTTTCAGTGTGCGTGAGTGAATGAGCGAGAGCTAGAGTGAGAGAAAGAAAGAAACGAAGAAAGAAGGAAAGGGAGAGAGAGGATACCCGCAAGGCACAACAGTCTCCACTCAGGTCGAAGGTCAGACCAAGATGGATATCTCAATCAACTTGTGGAGAGAGAACTGGGGAGTGCCAGGAGAAAGGAAGGAGGGAAGATCTGGAGTAAGCAGAGTTAGGTAAGGAAAGACGGGGGGGGGGTCATTATTTTTGGTGTGTGTGTGTGTATAACACCCTACCTGCTAGCGAAGTGCTCGATTCTGCTGTGTGTGTCTGCATGGGGTAGCTTGGGAGAGGAGCACGGCCTGGTCAAACACAGAAAAACATCATTAATACCTATATTACTGGTACTCCCTAGTGTGTGTGTTGGTGTGTGTGTGTGTGTGACTTGCAAGCCAGATGTGGCCTTTAAACCAGGAGTTTCAAACCAATGTATTGAGGTCAAATTACTCAGCCCTCAAAAGAAGGTCTTATGAAATCTGTATTGTATTGTGTTAAAGAATTGAATGATTTAATCTAATTGAATGATAACATATTTGCTTAGATCGCACTTGGTGAAGACCACATGACTGAAAATGAACTAATGCAACCATGTCTTCGTCACTAACAAATGCAGTCGTAGGTGGTAACTTTACAATTCACTCGAAAGACAAGGCACACTGGGAAATATGCAAATAAGTCTTTACACTAAGCAAACTGTTCATTTAACTCTGAAAAGTGTGGACCCATGTACAGTGCATTCAGAAAGTATTCAGACCCCTTGACTTTTCCCACATTTTGTCAGGTTACAGCCTTATTCTTCCATCTCATATTTCTCAAATAAACAGCAAACCTGGTTTCAAAAAACAGATAAAGCAACACCTTGCAGCACAAAGCCTCTCCCCTATTTGACGTAGACAGTTTGTGTGTATGCATTGATATGTAGGCTGTGTGCCTTTAAAAAACATACATGTAGTTCTGTCCTTGAGCTGTTCTTGTCTAATGATGTTCTGTATTATGTTTCATGTTCTGTGTTGGACCCCAGGCTGACTAGCTGCTGCTTTTACAACAGCTAATGGGGATCCTAATAAAATACCAATACCAAATCATCTAAAATTGATTATATTGTTTTTTTCTTCATCAATCTACACACAATCCCCAATAATTACAAAGCAAAAACTGTTTCTTTTTCCTTTTCTGCAAATGTATTAAAAATAAAAAACAGAAATATCACATTTACATAAGTATTCAGACCCTTTAATCAGTACTTTGTTGAATTATCTTTGGCAGTTGAGTCTTCTTGGGTATGATGGTACAAGCTTGGTACTCCTGTGTTTGGGGAGTTTCTCCCATTCTTCTCTGCAGATCACCTCAAGCTGTGTCAGGTTAGATGGGGAGCGTCGCTGCACAGCTATTTTCGGGTGTCTCCAGAGATGTTCGATCGGGTTCAAGTCCACACACACACACATGCACACATAGACACATTCTCCACTCAAGGACATTCAGAGACTTGTCCTGAAGCCACTCCTGCGTTGTCTTGGCTGTGTGTTTAGGGTCGTTGTCCTGTTGGATGGTGAACCTTGGTCCTGTTGGAAGGTCCTGAGCGCTCTGGATCAGGTTTTCATCAAGGACCTCTCTGTACTTTTCTCCGTTCATCGTTCCCTTAATCTTGACTAGTCTCCCAGTACCTGCCTCTGAAAAACTTTCCCACAGCATGATGCTGCCACCACCATGCTTCACTATAGGGATGGTGCCAGGTTTCCTCCAGACGTGACACTTGGAATTCAGTCCAAAGAGTTCAATCTTGGTTTTATCAGACCAGAGAATCTTGTTTCTCATGGTCTGAGAGTCCTTTATATGCCTTTTGGCAAACTCCAAGCGGGCTGTAATGTGCCTTTTACTGAGGATCGGCTTCTGTCTGGGCACTCTACCATAAAGGCCTGATTGGTGGAGTGCTGCAGAGATGGTTGTCCTTCTGGAAGGTTCTCCACAGATCGAACCCTTCAGTCCTGATTCAGTGTTGATTCAACACTGTGTGTATACTTTTTACAAACTTCTTAAATCCACATCATGTACAACCAACTACCCTCCATGTCCCAAGTCTTCTCTCCCCTCAACATCTTTTAATATAACACTTCATACACAAGCAATCTCCCTCTCAACAAATAAAGTCAATGGCTATTTTTACAAGCTATTTTCCTGTCTTCTCGGTGCCAGTCTGTCTAGCCGTCTGTGTCTATAGGGGTATGACTCACGTGTCAGAGCTCTCGGCCTCCAGCACCGACTGGACAGGCAGGTAGCCCCTCTGAGGGTGCTTACTGAAGTACTGCTTCGACCGGAACTTGTTCTTCAGCGTCTTGGCAAAGTCCCGCATCTTCTCTCCTGAGGTGGTCTGACACATGGTTTACATGAAGGGACCGGGATGGAGGAGAGGAGAAGGGGATGAGGGGTGGGGGTGGAGAAGAGGAGAGGAGAGGGGGATGAGGGGTGGGGGTGGAGGTGGAGGTTAGGGGGATGAGGGGGGGTGGAGGAGAGGGGGATGGAGGAGAGGAGAAGGGGATGAGGGGGGGTGGAGGGGATGAGGGGGGGTGGAGGAGAGGAGAGGGGGATGAAGGAGAGGAGAGTAGAGGGGGATGGAGGAGAGGACAGGGGGATGAGGGGGGAATGGAGGAGAAGGGGATGGGGAGAGGAGAGGCAGATGGGGGGATAGAGGAGAGTGGGATGAGGGGTTGGAGGAGAGGGGGATGGGGAGGTTAGGGGCAGTGGGAGGACAGGAAGACAAAGTGAACCACTTTAGAATTCTCCATACTGCACATGCATGCACATACGCGTGCACGCAGGGACGCACACACACACTTGTGCACACATGCACCCAGACACACACACACACGCACACACAGACACACACACGCACCTTGTGTTGAACTAAACTTTGTGATAGGTGCCCTGCGGCTAATGCAGTACTCTGTCTCCCTCGGACCTGACTACCCACATCCACTCCATCATACAACCCAGCAGTATAGGAGTCAAAACTCAGGTGAAAAGCTCCAGCTCAGCTCCACTTCAACCTTCCCCTGGTTGACATACTGCCCTGGGAGAAATTATTTGGATGTCTCTCTGCCATATCTCCCAGCCTCCATTGACTGGAGCTGAAGTAGTGTGTGAGTGTGGCCTCCTCTTTGTGTACTCTATTAAAGGGGCAATCTACAAATGCTATATCCATTTTTGGACTGTTAAATTAATGATATATGCCCATTGATTTTTGAAGCCTTATGGGCTTAGTTCAGCTGTCTAACCCTATCACAACCCACATTATAAGCATTTCTTACTTCACTGTTCGTAAACAATGTCATTGTATGCCAACGATGTATAGCCTCAAAACGTGGTTAAAGAGATAGTACACACAAATGACTAAATGACATATGGGTTTCTTCACCCTGTAAGCAGTCAAGGTATGACAGCAATCAATGATTTGGTTCATTCCCCTTGGGACTGTTTCCACATGCTAATGTACTAGCATTTGTGGCACAAATCCCATTCAAGACATGGGACCGATACAAACATTTTTCACGCATCATGTTCAAAACATCTATAAGTGAGTTTGTTGAGGTTCACAAGCAATTTGAGATACTTTCGTATGATTTGGACATGTGTGAAAAATGCTAATATCGGTCCCATGACTTGAATACTTACAGGGTAAGGAAACCAGTGTGTCGTTTTAAAACTATCATTTTGATATTACGGACGGTCAGTTCTTGCATCCATAGCTCTGTCTATGCATTTGAGAGTGGTTACATATCTCCAGCCACAACCCTCAGCTGTCGACCGAAATAGTGGAGGGGTGGTCACTTTGTTATTGTTTAAATTGCAGATTGCTTCTTTAAGAGAAAAGTGTAGGTTATAGTGCGGTCTGTGTCTGAAATGGCACCCTATTCCCTCCATAGTGCACTACTTTTGACCTTTAATAGGGTGACATGCAGGTGGCAGCCTGGGTGTAGTACTCTTTCCTACTGGGGTGCAGTACTCTTTCTTACTGGGGTGCAGTACTCTTTCTTACTGGGGTGCAGTACTCTTTCTTACTGGGGTGTAGTACTCTTTCTTACTGGGGTGCAGTACTCTTTCTTACTGGGGTGCAGTACTCTTTCTTACTGGGGTGCAGTACTCTTTCTTACTGGGGTGCAGTACTCTTTCTTACTGGGGTGCAGTACTCTTTCTTACTGGGGTGTAGTACTCTTTCTTACTGGGGTGTAGTACTCTTTCTTACTGGGGTGTAGTACTCTTTCTTACTGGGGTGTAGAACTCTTTCTTACTGGGGTGTAGTACTCTTTCTTACTGGGGTGTAGTACTCTTTCTTACTGGGGTGTAGTACTCTTTCTTACTGGGGTGTAGTACTCTTTCTTACTGGGGTGCAGTACTCTTTCTTACTGGGGTGCAGTACTCTTTCTTACTGGGGTGCAGTACTCTTTCTTACTGGGGTGTAGTACTCTTTCTTACTGGGGTGTAGTACTCTTTCTTACTGGGGTGTAGTACTCTTTCTTACTGGGGTGTAGAACTCTTTCTTACTGGGGTGTAGTACTCTTTCTTACTGGGGTGTAGTACTCTTTCTTACTGGGGTGCAGTACTCTTTCTTACTGGGGTGCAGTACTCTTTCTTACTGGGGTGCAGTACTCTTTCTTACTGGGGTGTAGTACTCTTTCTTACTGGGGTGTAGTACTCTTTCTTACTGGGGTGTAGTACTCTTTCTTACTGGGGTGTAGAACTCTTTCTTACTGGGGTGTAGTACTCTTTCTTACTGGGGTGTAGTACTCTTTCTTACTGGGGTGTAGTACTCTTTCTTACTGGGGTGTAGTACTCCATGATGGGATATTGGAGCTGCTTCTTTCCCTTGGTGGTGCGTCCCGTGAGGAAGCACGTCTGGCAGATGTCCACGTTGAATTGTTTCAGACTGCGGTACCTGTCAGGACAGATCGGTAGAATGGACGATCATATCACATTCAGTAACAATAGAGAAGCCACATGAATTGCTCTATCCTGTGTGTGCGTGTGTGTGTGTATGTGTGTGTGTGTCACACATCCACCTTTCCTCATCTCTGATAGAGGTACAATAGACCTGCCTGAATCCCTTGATGGGGCACTGTTTACAGATGTAACACTTGGCCTGGTGCTTGGCGGACTCGGCCACTGCCACACGCTGTAGAACAGCCAGCCACACTACAGACTGGGGCTCCAGGCTCATCCACTCCAGGAAATGAGATACCTCGATGGCTGGCTTCCCTGGGGCCTATGGGAGGAAGAACATAGGAAACATTTTACCTGAGTATCTTGTACTTGTCTCCTGCTTGATTGTCTGTAAAATGCTACTATCCATTACAGTTATGCAGAACAATTTACCAAACAGTACCACTTCATCAAACTACCTGCAGTTCCATAGGGCACGTATTACTAGGTAATTACATATTCCATTAAAGTTCCCCTGGAAGAACTCTGTTAAAAGCACAAATACATAAACAGGAGGTTGATAGCGGCCAGAGAGAGGGGTGACTTGTGTGAGGGCCGTGAGTACCTGTTAATGTTCTAACGCTCCAAAGCAATTCCTGTGTTGGAGAGACAGCAGATAAACGGGATAACAGGAAGTCAGGTGAATAAAGGACAGCCTCGCCAAGTGCAGAAAATCCATAATGTGCTAAATTCTCATTAAGTGTGCATCAGAGATGCATTAAAAGGTTGATTTCCCTGGAGCCTCGTCTCGACTATGCCAAAGCAGGGTAATTAACGTATGTGTGTGTACGTGTTATGGAGTGAGGTCTCTAGGGGAACAAGGCTCCTTGGCTCCTCTGCTCTCTGCTCTTTTCTCTGCCCTGCTCTCCTCAACTCTCCTCAACCCTCTCCTCAACTCAACTCTCCTCAACCCTCTCCTCAACTCTCTCCTCTCCTCTCCTCAACCCTCTCCTCTCCTCAACCCTCTCCTCTACGCTCTCCTCTACTTTCTCCTCAACTCTCCTCTCCTCTCCTCAACTCTTCTCTCCTCAACCCTCAACTCTCCTCCCCTCTACCCTCTCCTCTACCCTCTCCTCTCCTCTACCCTCTCCTCTCCTCAACTCTCCTCTCCTCTCCATGAGACTATCCTAGCTAGTAGAACTGGACCCACTGACTGTCTACAGTATCAATAACTAGTAGAACTGGACCCACTGACTGTCTACAGTATCAATAACTAGTAGAACTGGACCCACTGACTGTCTACAGTATCAATAACTAGTAGAACTGGACCCACTGACTGTCTACAGTATCAATAACTAGTAGAACTGGACCCACTGACTGTCTACAGTATCAATAACTAGTAGAACTGGACCCACTGACTGTCTACAGTATCAATAACTAGTAGAACTGGACCCACTGACTGTCTACAGTATCAATAACTAGTAGAACTGGACCCACTGACTGTCTACAGTATCAATAACTAGTAGAACTGGACCCACTGACTACACCAAGCAACAACAACCAAAACACACACAACGTACACTCTCCATGGCCTGATAGAGTACAACAGACTAGTCTCTATACATACGGAGGGCCACAGCACAGAATGTCTACTATAGTGTAACTCCCTCCCTCAGATCCCGCCATCCTCTATGTAGAGCCAAACCCATCTGCCCCTCTGTCATGAATGATTCCACTACACCTCTACGCTACACCCTACAACCTACACCCTACACCCACAGAACGTGCTAGCGCGTGTCATCCCCTCACTTTGACTTCACTGCCATGCCAACGTGATAAATTGTTTATCTGGGCACTTCTGATTGGAACTACACTGATAATAAAATCTGCTCATAAAAGACATGACACACAGCAAATAGAGTTGACAGACAGGGTTTTAATCCCCTGTGGCTGATATCAGGAGCATGGACGGGAATCGAGCGACATTTCATTACGGGTCGGCTGTAAAAAAGTGAATATTTTGTATATTTTTTATAAAGGTTTTAAAAAGCCACCGCCCAAAAACCTGCTACCTACTCGTCCCAACTCTACCATTAAAGGGACTGCTTTAAAAATGCATTTCCCTACTGAGCTAAATGCCATGAGGCGGGATTTCAAAAAAGCTGATCCCCCATGTATGAGAGTGGAAATGACAATGCCCTCAGTTCTTCCATGTCTCCATCTGCAACACTTTGAAATGATGTTATGCCCATAGATTCCATATGGTTCCCCCAACAGTATGTTAAACCAGATTGGTTTCACAATTTTTTTTCTTCCACAGACCACATTGGTTCACACAGGATTTCACTCAGAATAAACAATTTTATCAGTAACACCTACGATCAATGACCCCAACATAGTGCATTGTAAGCACATTTATGATGCTTAAAGGCCAAGTGGCGTCAAAAACTAGACTTGACTGTGTTTTATATATATTTCCATATATACTGTGGAAAGTCAGTTAAGAATTCATTCTAATTTACAATGAAGGCCTTCCGCGGCCAAACCATACCCCGGCCAAACCCTAGCCCGGCCAAACCCTAGCCCGGCCAAACCCTACCGCGGCCAAACCCCACCCAGACGACGCTGGGTCAAATGTGCCCCTCAAAGGGACTCCCAATCACGACCGGTTGTGATACAGCCTGGAATCGTACCAGGGTCTGTAGTGACACATCTAGCACTGAGATACAGTGCCTTAGACCGCTGCGCCACTCAGGAGCCCAAAACACTGTGAAATTGTGAAAATTATGAGAATGCCTTTTTAAGATCTGTTTGAAAAGACTGCCTGATATTTAAGCCTGTTTTGGTGGGATGGAGTTTTGGCCTGCCTGGTGACATCACCATAAAAAAGAGAATTTAAAACCTTTAAAATTGCGTGGTGTCTGCGTGCGTGCGTGTGTGTATGTGTTTGCGGCCTGCGCGCATCTGTGTGTGTCTGTGTGTGTGTATGGGTGATCTCACCATACGGAAGCAGCTGCGTACACTGGGCTCCACATTGCTCCCCCCGAAGGCGGCCACCTCTCCCAGCTGTCGCGGGATCTGGATGGCTTCATAGAGCAGCATAGTGAGGTAACGCTGGTCTGTCAGACCCCCTGGACCAGACACCTGCCTGAACAGGTCTGACAAAACATACAGGGTTAATAAAATATGTGTGTGTGTGTGTGTGTGTGAGAGAGACACTATGTTCACCCATGTGTAATGTGTAGTATCTAAGCCTGTGTGTAATGTGTAGTATCTAAGCCTGTGTGTAATGTGTAGTATCTAAGCCTGTGTGTAATGTGTAGTATCTAAGCTAGTGTGTAATGTGTAGTATCTAAGCTAGTGTGTAATGTGTAGTATCTAAGCTAGTGTGTAATGTGTAGTAACTAAGCTAGTGTGTAATGTGCAGTATCTGAGCCTGTGTGTGTATACAATATGTCTGCTTCTGTGAACGAGAGTATATTTAAGCAATAAGGCACAAGGAGGGGGTGATATATGGCCAATATACCACAGCTAAGGGCTGTTCTTGCGCACAACACAACGCGGAGTGCCTGGATAAAGACCTTAGCCGTGGTATATTGGCCATATACCACAAACCCCTGAGGTGCTTTATTGGTATTATAAACTGGTTACAAAAGTAATTAGTCATACCCGTGGTATATGGTCTGATATACCATGGCAGTCAGCCAATCAGCATTCAGTGCTTAAACCCCCAGTTTATAATACTACTATTCACACCTATACATACAGTACATTCGAAAAGCATTCATACCTCTTGATTTTTTCAATATCACTCGGACAGAGCTCCAGAGAACTTTCCAGAAGGACAACCATCTCTGCAGCACTCCACCAATCAAGCCTTTATGGTAGAGTGGCCAGACCGAAGCCACTCCTCAATAAAAGGCACGTGACAGCCTGCTCGGAGTTTGCCAAAACGCACCTTAAGGACACTCAGACCATGAGAAGCAAGATTCTCTGGTCTGATGAAACCAAGATTGAACTCTTTGGCCTGAATGTCAAGCATCACGTCTGGAGGAAACCTGGCACCATCCCTAAGTTAAAGCATGATTGTGGCAGCATCATGCTGTGGGGATGTTGTTCAGTGTCAGGGACTGGGAGACTAGCCAGGATCGAGGGAAAGATGAACGAAGCAAAGTACAGAGAGTTCCTTGATGCTCCGGAGCGCTCAGGTCCTCTGACCGGGGTGAAGGTTCACCTTCCAACAGGACAACGACACTAAGCACACAGCCAAGACAACGTAGAAGTGGCTTCGGGACAAGTCTCTGAATGTCCTTGAGTGGCCCAGCCAAAGTCCGGACTTGAACCCAATTGAACATCTGTGGAAAGACCTGAAAATAGCTGTGCAGAGACGCTCCCCATCCAACCTGAAAGAGCTTGAGAGGATCTGCAGAGAAGAATGGGAGAAACTCCCCAAATACAGGTGTGCCATGCTTGCAGGGTAATACCCAAGAAGACTTGAGGATGTAATCGCTGCCAGTTGTTTTTAATGTGCAAAAATAAAAAAGTTTGGGGTATTGTGTGTAGATTGACAAAATGTTGAAAAAGTCCAGGGGTCTGAATACTTTACGAATGCACTGTATGTACCCACATCTCTGTATTTCTCTATGTGTGTGGGCGATATTTCCCTCTGCCTGTATCTAGGTATGTTGGGGGGGGGGGGGGGGGAGAGAGAGAGAAAAAGAGAGAGAAAGAGAGAGAGGTACAGTAGAGGAAGAGAGAGAGACAGAGAGAGACAGTAGAGGAAGAGAGAGAGAGAGAGAGAGAGACAGAGAGAGCGAGAGAGAGAGAGAGGGAGAGAGAGAGACAGTAGAGGAAGAGAGAGAGAGAGAGACAGAGAGAGAGAGAGAGAGAGAGAGAGAGAGAGAGAGAAGAGGCAACCATGCTGATCTAATTGTAGACAAAGAGCTGCATTAGCACTTGCTGCCTCGTCAGGCTCTGAAAGGGGCCTTCGTCTGCGAGTCGTGACTCTGCATGTCACTGAGGAGATGGATACTGACAGCTGTGTGAAGTGCCATTATAAATAGCACCAGCCCCTGCCTGCCTGCCTCTCCCCTGCACATGACTCAGGGGGGAGTAGAAGACACTGACACCTGCATGTTAAACAGTAGTCTGATAATGTCAGCCTCTACCACACACACACACACAAGTTGTCAGCCTCTCTACCCTAGTAATGTGGAGCCCTGGCACACACACTCATACACACACAGTATGTCTGCCATGCTGCTATGCTGCCACGTTCACTCATTCACCAGATGTTCCCCTTGTTTACTAGCATGATCAGGGATCATCTCTCCTCTGAGCTGAGGAGACAAAATGTGTGATCAATCACTGGGACAAACTGGCATGGCTGACATCACTGCCCCCCTCTACCCTCACAAGCCTCCAGCGGCATGCCGTTCCTGCTTTGTCGGGCCATTAAAAAAAACACTAAAAATCTGTCATTCAATTTTTTTGAGCAGTCACAGATGGTGTATCAGCCGACAGTGGGCCTGGCCTGACCTGCTGGGGCTGTCTAAAATCTTGTATCCCGTGACTTTCTGTTCCAGGTCTCACAATATGGATGACACCCCCCATTCTCTCTCCTCTCCCCCCTTCTTCACATATTTAAAAGGCTGTGTCATAAAATGAAGCTGTAAAATGTTTTTACTTCCCCTGAGCTGGGCACCAGTGAAATATTAGAGCATAATTGAACATCAGAAAGGGAAGCCAGGGGGGCCAGAGAGAGCTGAGTGTGGTGAGAGAGTGTCTTCTCTCTGCTTAAAAGTCCTATGTACTTTGGAGAGAGACTCGTACATTTCCTCAGTGAAAACAATGTACTGAGCAAATGTCAAATTGGCTTTTTACCAAATTGCCATACGACAGACCACGTATTCACCCTGCACACCCTAATTGACAAACAAAAAAAACAAAAGCAAAGTCCTCTCATGCTTTGTTGATTTCAAAAAAGCTGTTGACTCAATTTGGCATGAGGGTCTGCTATACAAACTGATGGAAAGTGGTATTGGGGGAAAAACATAAAACATAATAAAATCCATGTACACAAACAACAAGTGCGTGGTTAAAATTGGGAAAAAACATTTATTTCCAAAGGGCCATGGGGTGAGACAGGGATGCAGCTTAAGCCATACCCTCTTTAACATGTATATCAACGAATTGGGGCACTAGAACAGTCTGCCACACCGGGCCTCACCCTACTAGAATCTAAAGTCAAATGTCTACTGTTTGCTGATGATCTGGTGCTTCTGTCACCAACCAAGGAGGGCCTATAGCAGCACCTAGATCTTCTGCACAGATTCCGTCAGACCTGGGCCCTGACAGTACATCCCAGTAAGACTAAAATAATGGTGTTCCAAAAAAGGTCCAGTTGCCAGGACCACAAATACAAATTCCATCTACATCGTTGCCCTAGAGTACACAAAAAAATGTATACATACCTCGGCCTAAACATTAGCGCAACAGGTAACTCCACAAAGCTGTGAACAAGCTGAGATACAAGGCAAGAAGAGCCTTCTATGCCATCAAAAGGAACATAAAATTTGACACACCAATTAGGATCTGGCTAAAAATACTTGAATCAGTTATAGAACCCACTGCCCTTTATGGATGTGAGGTCTGGGGTCTGCTCACCAACCAAGAATTCACAAAATGGGACAAACAGCAAATTGAGACTGCATGCAAAATTCAGCAAAAATATTCTCAGTGTACAACATAAAACACCAAATAATGCAAGCAGAAACAAATTAGGCCGATACCTGCTAATGATCAAAATCCATAAAAAATCTGTTCAATTCTACAACCACATAAAAGGAAGTGATTCCCAAACCTTCCATAACAAAGCCATCACCTACAGATAGATGAACCTGGAGAAGAGTCCCCTAAGCAAGCTGGTCCTGGGGCTCTGTTCACAAACACAAATAGACCACACAGAGCCACAGGACAGCAACATAACTAGACTCAACCAAATCATGAGAAAACAAAAAGATAATTACTTGACACATTGGAAAGAAAATAAACTGAGCACGCTAGAATGCTATTTGGCAGTAAAAAGAGAGTACATACACAGTGGCAGAATACCTGACCAGTGTGACTGACCCACACTTAAGGAAAACTTTGACTATGTACAGACTCTGTGTACATAGCCTTGCTATTGAGAAAGGCCGCCGTAGGCAGACCTGGCTCTCAAGAGAAGACAGGCTATGTGCACACTGCCCAAAAAATGAGGTGGAAACTGAGCTGCACTTCCTAACCTCCTGGCAAATGTATGCACATACTAGAGACGTATGTATATTTCCCTCAGATAACATAGATCCACAAAGAATTTGAAAACAAACCCAATTTTGATAAACTCCCATATCTACTGTGTGAAATACCAGTGTGCCATCACAGCAGCCATATTTGTGACCTGCTGCCAAAAGAAAAGGGCAACCAGCGAAGAACAAACACCATTGTACATACAGCCCATAGTTCTGTTTATTTATTTTCCATTTTGTACTTGAACTATTTGCACATCGTTACAACACTGTTACAACACTAGGATGTGTACTCAAAGCATGTTCAGACCAACTGGCAAATGTCTTCACTGACATTTTCAACATCTCACTGACTGAGTTTGTAATACCTACAGTTGAAGTCGGAAGTTTACATACACTTAGGTTGGAGTCATTAAATCTCATTTTTCAACCACTCCACAAATTTCTTGTTAACAAACTATAGTTTTGGCAAGTCGGTTAGGACATCTACTTTGTGCATGACACAAGTAATTTTCCAACAATTGTTTACAGACAAATTATTTCACTTATAATTCACTGTATCACAATTCCTGTGGGTCAGAAGTTTACATACACTAAGTTGACTGTGCCTTTAATCAGCTTGGAAAATTCCAGAAAATGATGTAATGGCTTTAGAAGCTTCTGATAGGCTAATTGACATCATTTGAGTCAATTGGTGTACCTGTGGATGTATTGCAAGGCCTATCTTCAAAGTCAGTGCCTCTTTGCTTGACATCATGGGAAAATCAAAAGAAATCAGCCAAGACCTCAGAAAAAACATTGTAGACCTCCACAAGTCTGGTTCATCCTTGGGGGCAATTTCCAAATGCCTGAAGGTACCACGCTCATCTGTACAAACAATAGTACGCAAGTATAAACACCATGGGACCACGCAGCCATCATACCACTCAGGAAGGAGACACGTTCTGTCTCCTAGAGATGAACGTATTTTGGTTAGAAAAGGGCAAATCAATCCCAGAACAACAGCAAAGGACCTTGTGAAGATGCTAGAGGAAACAGGTACAAAAGTATCTATATCCACAGTAAAAACTAGTCCTATATCGACTTAACCTGAAAGGCCGCTCAGCAAGGATGAAGCCACTGCTCCAAAACCGCTATAAAAAAGTCAGACCACGGTTTGCAACTGCACATGGGGACAAAGATCGTACTTTTTGGAGAAATGTCCTCTGGTCTGAATACACAAAAATAGAACTGTTTGGCCATTGTTATGTTTGGAGTAAAAATGGGGAGGCTTGCAAGCCGAAGCACACCATCCCAACCGTGAAGCACGGGAGTGGCAGCATCATTTTGTGGGGGTGCTTTGCTGCAGGAGGGACTTGAGCACTTCACAAAATAGATGGCATCATGAGGGAGAAAATTATGTGGATATATTGAAGCAACATCTCAAGACATCAGTCAGGAAGTTAAAGCTTGGTCGCAAATGGGTCTTCCAAATGGACAATGACCCCAGCATACTTCCAAAGTTGTGGCAAAATGCCTTAAGGACAACAAAGTCAAGGTATTGGAGTGGCCATCACAAAGCCCTGACCTCAATTCTATAGAAAATGTGTGGGCAGAATTGAAAATGCGTGTGAGAGCAAGGAGGCCTACAAACCTGACTCAGTTACACCAGCTCTGTCAGGAGGAATGGGCCAAAATTCACCCAACTTATTGTGTGAAGCTTGTGGAAGGCTACCCGAAACGTTTGACCCAAGTTAAACAATTTAAAGGCAATGCTACTAAATACTAATTGAGTGTATGTAAACTTCTGACCCACTGGGAATGTGATGAAAGAAATAAAAGCTGAAATAAATCATTCTCTCTACAATTATTCTGACAATTATTCTGGTGATCCTAACTGACATAAATCAGGGAATTTTTACTAGGATTAAATGTCAGGAATTGTGAAAAACTGAGTTTAAATGTATTTGGCTAAGCTGTATGCAAACTTCCGACTTCAACTGTACATTTTTCAAGCAGACCACCATAGTCCCTGTGCCCAAGGAAGCAAAGGTTACCCGCCTAAATGATTACCGCCACGTAGCACTCACGTCGGTAGCCATGAAGTGCTATGAAAGCTGGTCATGGCTCACATCAACAGCACCCTCCCGGATACCCTAGACCCAATCCAATTCGCATTACGCCCCAACAGATCCACAGATGATGCAATCTCAATCGCACTCCACACATGGTCTTTCCCACCTGGACAAAAATAACGCCTATGTGAGAATGCTGTTCATTGACTCAGCTCAGCGTTCAACACCATAGTGCCCACGTAGCTCATCACTAAGCTAAGGACTCTGGGACTAAACACCTCCCTCCGCAACTGGATCCTGGACTTCCTGGGGTAGGCACCAACACGTCTGCCACACTGATCCTCAACACTGGGGCCCCTCAGGGGTGTGTACTTAGTCCCCTCCTGTACTCCCTGTTCACCCACACTGGGTAGCCAAACACGACTCCAACACCATCATTAAGTTTGCCTATGACACAACAGTGGTAGGCCTGATCACTGACAACGATAAGACAGCCTATAGGGAGGAGCTCAGAGAACTGTCAGTGTGGTGCCAGGACAACAACCTCTCCCTCAATGTGAGCAAGACAAAGGAGATGATCGTGGACTACAGGAAAAGGAGGGCCGAACAGTCCCCCATTAACATCAACAGGGCTGTAGTGGAGCGGGTCGAGAGTTTCAAGTTCCTTGTTGTCCACATCACCAACGATCTATCATGGTCCAAACATTCCAAGACAGTTGTGAAGAGGGCACGACAAAACCTTTTCCCCATCAGGAGACTGAAAAGATTTGGCATGGTTCCCCAGATCCTCAAAAAGTTCTACAGCTGCACCATCGAGAGCATCCTGACCAGTTGCATCACCGCCTGGTACGGCAACTGCTCGGCATCTGACCGTAAGGCGCTACAGAGGGTAGTGCGTATGGCCCAGTACATCACTGGGGCCAAGCTTCCAGCAATCCAGGACCTATATAATAGGCGGTGTCAGAGGAAAGTCCATAAAACTGTCAAGAGACTCCAGTCACCCAATCAGACTGTTTTCTCCGCTACCGCACGGCAAGCAGTACCGGAGCGCCATATCTAGGACCAAAAGGCTCCTTAACAGCTTCTACCCCCAAGCCATACCATAAGGCTGCTGAATAATTATCGAATGGCCACCGGACTATTACATTGACCCCCCACACCATTTGTTTTGTACACTGCTGCTGCTTATTATCTATGCATAGTCACTTCACCCCCACCTACAGGTACCCCCTGTATATAGCCTCGTTATTGCTATGTTATTGTGTTACTTTTTATAATTTTTTACTTTAGTTTATTTGGTAAATATTTTCTTAACTCTTCTTGAACTGCACTGTTGGTTAAGGGCTTGTAAGTAAACATTTCATGGTAAGGCCTACACTTGTTGTATTCGGCGCAGTGTATTCGGCGGGGTGACAAATACAGTTTGATTTGTATATAGACATCCTATGACATTTGAAATGTCTTTATTCTTTTGGAAATTCTGTGAGTGTAATGTTTACTGTTAATTTTGATTGTTTATTTCGCTTTTGTTTATTATCTACTTCGCTTGCTTTGGCAATGTATGTTTCCCATGCCAATAAAGCCCTTGAATTGGATTGAATTGAGAGAGAGAGAGAGAGAGAGAGAGAGAGAGAGAGAGAGAGAGAGAGAGAGAGAGAGAGAGAGAGAGAGAGAGAGAGAGAGAGAGAGAGAGAGAGAGAGAGAGAGAGAGAGAGAGAGAGAGAGAGAGAGAGAGACAGACAGAGCGAGTAATTCCCTTCATTAGCCTAAGTGGTTGTCTTCATGTAATGCTTGCAATCAGGCTGGTTTTTTCTTTTCTTCCTTTGTTAGGGGGCTGCAGGGCTGTGGTGTCTACATGACGGGACTCATACTTACATTTATACTTCTCCTGAACATCCGCATTGCACAGGCTCACCAGTCCCGTCTTGAAGGAGAGGACGCGCATCTTCCCATTGCGACCACTTAGGAGAAAGGAGGAGGGCAGGTCAGAGAGAGAGAGAGAGAGAGACATTTTTGTATATATACAGTGCATTCAGAAAGTATTCAGGCCCCTTGACTTTTTCCACATTTTGTTAAATTACATTTTTATTCCAAAATTGATTAAATACATGTTTTTTTCTCATCAATCTACACACAATACCCCATAACAACAAAGTGAAAATAAGTTCAGAAATGTTTGCAAATGTATTAAAGATAAAAACAGAAATAACTTATTTACACAATAGTATTCAGACCCTTTGGTATGAGGCTCGAAATTGAGCTCAGGTGCATTCTGTTTCCATTGATCATCCTTGAGATGTTTCTACAACTTCATTGGACATGGACATGATTTGGAAAGGCACACACCTGTCTATATAAAGGTCCCACAGTTGACAGTGCATGTCAGAGCAAAAACTAAACCATGAGGTCGAAGGAATTGTCCGTAGAGCTTCGAGACCGGATTCTGTCGAGGTACAGATTTGGGGAAGGGTACGAAAACATCTCTGCAGCACTCCACCAATCAGGCCTTTATGATAGAGTGGCCAGACAGAAGCCACTCCTCAGTAAAATGCACGACAGCCCGCTGAGAGTTTGCCAAAAGGCACCTAAAGGACTCTCAGACCATGATAAACAAGATTCTCTGGTCTGATGAAACCAAGATTGAATTCTTTGGACTGAATGTCAAGCATCACGTCTGGAGGAAACCTGGCACCATCCCTAAGTTAAAGCATGATGGTGGCAGCATCATGCTGTGGGGATGTTGTTCAGTGTCAGGGACTGGGAGACTAGTCAGGATCGAGGGAAAGATGAACGAAGCAAAGTACAGAGAGTTCCTTGATGGTCTGGAGCGCTCAGGTCCTCTGACCGGGGTGAAGGTTCACCTTCCAACAACCCAAAACACACAGCCAAGGACAAGACTGATCCCACAGCTTAGACATTTAAAGGTTAATCAATAAAAAATATTAATAACATTCCACCCATAAGGCCACTCGGTCATTTGACTGCAAGAAAGGGCTATTGACAGTGTGGAAGACCAGGAAAAAAGAGCTGCCGGGGGGGTCCAGACCCTAGAGCTGTGCTGCTGCGGGCTCCAGCCACACTGGAGCATGTACACTGAGTATACAAAACATTAAGAACACCTGCTCTTTCCATGACAGACTGACCAGGTGAATACAGGTGAAAGCTATGATCCCTTATTGATGTCACTTGTTAATTCCATGTCAATCAGTGTAGATGAAGGGGAGGAAACAGGTTAAAGAAGGATGTTTAAGCTTTGAGACAATTGAGACATGGATTGTGTGTGTGTGCCATTCAGAGCGTGATTGGGCTACAAAAAAATGTAAGTGCCTTTGAACTGGGTATGGTTGTAGGTGCCAGGCTCACTGGTTTGTGTCAAGAACTGCAATGCTGCTGGGTTTTTCACACACAACCGTTTCCCGGGTGTATCAATAAAGGACATCCAGCCAAATTTGACACAACTGTGGGAAGCATTGGAGTCAACATGGGCCAGCATCCCTGTGGAACGCTTTCGACACCTTGTAGAGTCCATGCCTCGACAAATTGAGGCTGTCCCGAAGGCTAAAGGAGCGATAACTCAACGCTCCCCATCCAACCTGAAAGAGCTTGAGAGGATCTGCAGAGAAGAAAGGACGAAACTCCCCAAACACAGGTGTGCCAAGCTTGTAGCGTCATACCCAAGAAAAGACAAATCAAAGTTGTATGGCTGAAACCTCCTCAACATGTTTTCCAATCAGTGGAGAGAGAAGAAGAGAGGAAGCCATCTTTGACTGTTGGGACACAGCCCATGACTAAGCTATACTTGTGCAAGACATGCTGGGAATTTTAGCGTAAGAGGCTGTAATCACTGCCAAAGGTGCTTCAACAAAGTACTGAGTAATGGGTCTGAATACTTATGTAAATGTAATATTTCAGTTATTAATAAATACAAAAATGCAAACATGTCTAAAAACCTGTTTTTGCTTTGTGTTTATGGAGTATTGTGTGTAGATTGATGAGGGGAAAAAACGATTTAATCAATTTGAATAAGGCTGTAACGAAACATTATTTTCTACATTGTTGAATAATTGTGATGACATCAAAAAGATGGCACCAAAAAAATGTTAAGCAAATCAAAATGTAATTAATATTTGAGATTCTTCAAAGTAGCCACCCTTTTCCTTGATGACAGATTTGCACACTATTGGCATTCTCTCAACCAGCATAACCTGGAATGCTTTTCCAACAGTCTTGAAGGAGTTCCCACATATTCTGAGGACTTGTTGGCTGCCATTCCTTCACTCTGCGGTCTAACTCATCCCAAACCATCTCAATTGGGTTGAGGTTGAGTGATTGTCGGGGCCAGGTCATCTGATGCAGCATTCCATCACTCTCCTTCTGCGTCTCACAAAGACGTGGCAGTTGGAACCAAAAATCTTAAATTTGGACTCATCAGACCAAAAGACAGATTTCCACAGGTCTAATGTCCATTGCTCATGTTTCTTGGCCCAAGCAAGTCTATTCTTCTTATTGGTGTCTTTTAGTAGTGGTTTCTTTGCATCAATTCGACCATGAAGGCCTGATTCACGCAGTCTCCCCTGAACAGTTGATGTTGAGATGTGTCTGGTACTTGAACTCTGTGAATCCGGATTGGATTGAGACTATCACGTTCGTCTAATGAATTAACGGACCAAAGCGCCGCGTACGTAGAGTTCCACATATTTATTAGACAGTGAAACTTAGAAAAAACAAAACAATAAAGAATAAACTAAATGTGACGACAACGCAGTGCTAACAGGCAACTAAACATAAACAATATCCCATCACCCACAGGTGGAAAAATACAACTTAAGTATGATCCCCAATTAGAGACAACGAATACCAGCTGCCTCTAGTTGGGAATCATACACAAACACCAACATAGAAAATCAAACCTAGAACCCCACATAGAAATACTAAACTAGACTAAAACCCCAAGTCACGCCCTGACCTACTCGACCATAGAAAATACAGGCTTTCTATGGTCAGGACGTGACAAAGACATCTCTAGCTTAAACTGACAGATTTTAAAGGGGGATTGTTTTATTATGTTACTTAGATTGACGCACGGGCTCTTAATTATAAACTTTATCAAATAAAAAACAACACAAATCTGGCATTTCTATGTTAAACAGTTTTGTTTTATTTCAGTCTTCTGTGATGTTTATAAAGTGTAATATTGGGACGCAACTCAAAATGGAATATATTTCAAATCTATATCTGACATAGCAAGTGTCTTCTTTTTTTTTGTTGCCCATGACAATATGTGTGAGGTGTATACTTTCGTTTCAAAGTAGATTTGTTTAAGACTACCAAGAGACACTCTGTGTGACACTGACTTAGCCCATTGTAGTCTAAGTTTAATGCCTGCCCCAACAAGTAGTTTACTAGGCAGTCTCTTCGCTTGTTGGCTACACCATACATAGGCCCTCCAACGTATAGGTTAAGAGTCAGCCCCGACCCCAGGCCTGCTGACCACCCACCCAGGACAGAAAACACCACAGATGCTCCACAGACACCCCCTCCGCACTGATGGATCATAGCGATAGCCCCGTGAATAAAGAGAGAGAGAGAACGAGAGAGAGCGAGAGAGAGCGAGAGAGAGCGAGAGAGAGCGAGAGAGAGCGAGATAGATAGATATAAAGAGAGATAGAGAAAGAGAGACAAGAGAGTACTATAAAAGTCAGAGTGACATGATTAGGGTTTCACACTCAGGGGCTTATGAAAAGTAGAGCAATATGCCAAAACAAACACACTTACGGAAGCAAACAGATACATAAACTAAGCCATTACACTGACAGAACTAGCGGATGACAAGAAAAGGCAGGAACAGATCCACTCAGATGAATAAACAGTGTCCTCTGACCAATGGCAAGGCCATAGAGTTGGGTTGGGACTGGGAGGGCCGGGACCTGAACTAAATGGGTCACATTATATCTGTGTGTCTGAGGGGCACAGGGACACTCTTCCACTAGACGCAGGGGGAGGACAGGACTGCTGTTACTGGCTTGAGTTGGGAGCTTTGCTTTTCTCTGCCTTGACAACATTATAGTCAGATGGAAGGGATTAGAGTCAGTGAGAGAACATTAGAGACAGTGGTAGTCAATGTCAGTGTGAGAGACATTGTGAGAGACCATTCCCTGTCATTATGGTCACTGTTACAGTGCGCCCAAAAGACCTAGGGGAGTCCTAGGGGGAGACAGGGGCAGACCTAGGAGAGGCAGGGGAGACCTAGGGAGAGACATAGGAGAGGCACGGGAGACAAAGGAGAGGCAGGGGAGACATAGCAGAGGCAGGGGAGACCTAAGGAGAGACATAGGAGAGGCACGGGAGAAAGAGGAGAGGCGGGGGAGACATAGGAGAGGCGGGGGGAGACATAGGAGAGGCAGGGGAGACCTAGGAGAGGCAGGGGAAGACATAGGAGAGGTAGGGGAGACAAAGGAGAGGCGGGGGGAGACATAGGAGAGGCAGGGGAGACCTAGGAGAGGCAGGGGAAGACATAGGAGAGGTAGGGGAGACAAAGGAGAGGCGGGGGGAGACATAGGAGAGGCAGGGGAGACATAGGAGCGAGACATAGGAGAGGCAGGGGAGACATAGGAGAGGCAGGGGGAAACATAGGAGAGGCAGGGGGAAACATAGGAGAGGCAGGGGGAAACATAGGAGAGGCAGGGGAGACATAGGAGAGGCAGGGGGAAACATAGGAGAGGCAGGGGGAAACATAGGAGAGGCAGGGGAACATAGGAGAGGCAGGGGGAAACATAGGAGAGGCAGGGGAAACATAGGAGAGGCAGGGGGAAACATAGGAGAGGCAGGGGGAAACATAGGAGAGGCAGGGGAGACATAGGAGAGGCAGGGGGAAACATAGGAGAGGCAGGGGAGACATAGGAGAGGCAGGGGGAAACATAGGAGAGGCAGGGGAGACATAGGAGAGGCAGGGGAGACATAGGAGAGGCAGGGGAGACATAGGAGAGGCAGGGGAGACATAGGAGAGGCAGGGGAGACATAGGAGAGGCAGGGGAAACATAGGAGAGGCAGGGGAGACATGGGAGAGGCAGGGGAGACATAGGAGAGGCAGGGGAGACATAGGAGAGGCAGGGGGAGACATAGGAGAGGCAGGGGAGACATAGGAGAGGCAGGGGAGACATAGGAGAGGCAGGGGAGACATAGGAGAGGCAGGGAAGACATAGGAGAGGCAGGGGAGACATAGGAGAGGCAGGGGGAAACAAAGGAGAGGCAGGGGAGACATAGGAGAGGCAGGGGAAACAAAGGAGAGGCAGGGGAGACATAGGAGAGGCAGGGGAAACATAGGAGAGGCAGGGGAAACAGGAGAGGCAGGGGAAACATAGGAGAGGCGGGGAAACATAGGAGAGGCGGGGGAAACATAGGAGAAGCAGGGGGAAACATAGGAGAGGCAGGGGGAAACATAGGAGAGGCAGGGGAGACATAGGAGAGGCAGGGGGAAACATAGGAGAGGCAGGGGGAAACATAGGAGAGGCAGGGGGAAACATAGGAGAGGCAGGGGGAAACATAGGAGAGGCAGGGGGAAACATAGGAGATGCAGGGGAAACATAGGAGAGGCAGGGGGAAACATAGGAGAGGCAGGGGGAAACATAGGAGAGGCAGGGGGAAACATAGGAGAGGCGGGGGGAAACATAGGAGAGGCAGGGGGAAACATAGGAGAGGCAGGGGGAAACATAGGAGAGGGAGGGGGAAACATAGGAGAGGCAGGGGGAAACATAGGAGAGGCAGGGGGAGACATAGGAGAGGCAGGGGGAAACATAGGAGAGGCAGGGGAAACATAGGAGAGGCAGGGGGAAACATAGGAGAGGCAGGGGAAACATAGGAGAGGCAGGTGGAAACATAGGAGAGGCAGGGGAAACATAGGAGAGGCAGGGGAAACAGGAGAGGCAGGGGAAACATAGGAGAGGCGGGGGGAAACATAGGAGAGGCAGGGGGAAACATAGGAGAGGCAGGGGAAACATAGGAGAGGCAGGGGAAACATAGGAGAGGCAGGGGGAAACATAGGAGAGGCACGGGAGACAAAGGAGAGGCAGGGGAGACCTAGGGAGAGACATAGGAGAGGCACGGAGACAAAGGAGAGGCGGGGGAGACATAGGAGAGGCAGGGGGAAACATAGGAGAGGCAGGGGAGACATAGGAGAGGCAGGGGGAAACATAGGAGAGGCAGGGGGAAACATAGGAGAGGCAGGGGGAAACATAGGAGAGGCAGGGGGAAACATAGGAGAGGCAGGGGGAAACATAGGAGATGCAGGGGAAACATAGGAGAGGCAGGGGGAAACATAGGAGAGGCAGGGGGAAACATAGGGAGGCAGGGGGAAACATAGGAGAGGCGGGGGAAACATAGAAGAGGCAGGGGGAAACATAGGAGAGGCAGGGGGAAACATAGGAGAGGGAGGGGAAACATAGGAGAGGCAGGGGGAGACATAGGAGAGGCAGGGGAAACATAGGAGAGGCAGGGGAAACATAGGAGAGGCAGGGGGAAACAAGGAGAGGCAGGGGAAACATAGGAGAGGCAGGTGGAAACATAGGAGAGGCAGGGGAAACATAGGAGAGGCAGGGGAAACAGGAGAGGCAGGGGAAACATAGGAGAGGCAGGGGAAACATAGGAGAGGCGGGGGGAACATAGGAGAGGCAGGGAAACATAGGAGAGGCAGGGGAAACATAGGAGAGGCGGGGGGAAACATAGGAGAGGCAGGGGGAAACATAGGAGAGGGAGGGGGAAACATAGGAGAGGCAGGGGGAAACATAGGAGAGGCAGGGGGAGACATAGGAGAGGCAGGGGGAAACATAGGAGAGGCAGGGGAAACATAGGAGAGGCAGGGGGAAACATAGGAGAGGCAGGGGAAACATAGGAGAGGCAGGTGGAAACATAGGAGAGGCAGGGGAAACAGGAAGAGGCAGGGGAAACATAGGAGAGGCGGGGGGAAACATAGGAGAGGCGGGGGGAAACATAGGAGAGGCAGGGGGAAACATAGGAGAGGCAGGGGAAACATAGGAGAGGCAGGGGAAACATAGGAGAGGCAGGGGGAAACATAGGAGAGGCACGGGAGACAAAGGAGAGGCAGGGGAGACCTAGGGAGAGACATAGGAGAGGCACGGGAGACAAAGGAGAGGCGGGGGGAGACATAGGAGAGGCGGGGGGAGACATAGTCGAGGCAGGGGAGACCTAGGAGAGGCAGGGGGAGACATAGGAGAGGTAGGGGAGACAGAGGAGAGGCGGGGGGTAGACATAGGAGAGGCAGGGGAGACATAGGAGCGAGACATAGGAGAGGCAGGGGAAACATAGGAGAGGCAGGGGGAAACATAGGAGAAGCAGGGGGAAACATAGGAGAGGCAGGGGGAAACATAGGAGAGGCAGGGGAGACATAGGAGAGGCAGGGGGAAACATAGGAGAGGCAGGGGGAAACATAGGAGAGGGCAGGGGGGAAACATAGGAGAGGGAGGGGGAAACATAGCAGAGGGAGGGGGAAACATAGGAGAGGCAGGGGGAAACATAGGAGAGGCAGGGGGAGACATAGGAGAGGCAGGGGGAAACATAGGAGAGGCAGGGGAAACATAGGAGAGGCAGGGGGAAACATAGGAGAGGCAGGGGAAACATAGGAGAGGCAGGTGGAACATAGGAGAGGCAGGGGAAACATAGGAGAGGCAGGGGAAACAGGAGAGGCAGGGGAAACATAGGAGAGGCGGGGAAACATAGGAGAGGCGGGGGAAACCTAGGGAGAAGCAGGGGGAAACATAGGAGAGGCAGGGGGAAACATAGGAGAGGCAGGGGGAAACATAGGAGAGGCAGGGGAGACATAGGGAGAGGCAGGGGAAACATAGGAGAGGCAGGGGGAAACATAGGAGAGGCAGGGGAAACATAGGAGAGGCAGGGGAAACATAGGAGAGGCAGGGGGAAACATAGGAGAGGCACGGGAGACAAAGGAGAGGCAGGGGAGACCTAGGGAGAGACATAGGAGAGGCACGGGAGACAAAGGAGAGGCGGGGGAGACATAGGAGAGGCGGGGGGAGACATAGTCGAGGCAGGGGAGACCTAGGAGAGGCAGGGGGAGACATAGGAGAGGTAGGGGGAGACAGAGGAGAGGCGGGGGTAGACATAGGAGAGGCAGGGGAGACATAGGAGCGAGACATAGGGAAGAGGCAGGGGAAACATAGGAGAGGCAGGGGGAAACATAGGAGGAGGCAGGGGGACACATAGGAGAGGCAGGGGAGACATAGGAGGGCAGGGGAGAATAGGAGAGGCAGGGGAGACATAGGAGAGGCAGGGAAGACATAGGAGAGGCAGGGGAGACATAGGAGAGGCAGGGGGGGAGGAAGGCACAAAGGAGAGGCAGGGGAGACATAGGAGAGGCAGGGGAACAAAGGAGAGGCAGGGGAGACATAGGAGAGGCAGGGGGAAACATAGGAGAGGCAGGGGAAACAGGAGAGGGCAGGGGAAAACATAGGAGAGGAGGGAGGAAACATAGGAGAGGCGGGGGAAACATAGGAGAAGCAGGGGGAAACATAGGAGAGGCAGGGGGAAACATAGGAGAGGCAGGGGAGACATAGGAGAGGCAGGGGGGAAACATAGGAGAGGCAGGGGGAAACATAGGAGAGGCAGGGGGAAACATAGGAGAGGCATCGGGAAACATAGGAGAGGCAGGGGGAAACATAGGAGATGCAGGGGAAACATAGGAGAGGCAGGGGGAAACATAGGAGAGGCAGGGGGAAACATAGGAGAGGCAGGGGGAAACATAGGAGAGGCGGGGGGGAAACATAGGAGAGGCAGGGGGAAACATAGGAGAGGCAGGGGGAAACATAGGAGAGGCAGGGGGAAACATAGGAGAGGCAGGGGGAAACATAGGAGAGGCAGGTGGAAACATAGGAGAGGCAGGGGAAACATAGGAGAGGCAGGGGAAACAGGAGAGGCAGGGGAAACATAGGAGAGGCGGGGAAACATAGGAGAGGCGGGGGGAAACATAGGAGAAGCAGGGGGAAACATAGGAGAGGCAGGGGGAAACATAGGAGAGGCAGGGGGAAACATAGGAGAGGCAGGGGAGACATAGGAGAGGCAGGGGGAAACATAGGAGAGGCAGGGGGAAACATAGGAGAGGCAGGGGAAACATAGGAGAGGCAGGGGAAACATAGGAGAGCAGGGGGAAACATAGGAGAGGCACGGGAGACAAAGGAGAGGCAGGGGAGACCTAGGGAGAGACATAGGAGAGGCACGGGAGACAAAGGAGAGGCGGGGGAGACATAGGAGAGGCGGGGGGGAGACATAGTCGAGGCAGGGGAGACCTAGGAGAGGCAGGGGGAGACATAGGAGAGGTAGGGGAGACAGAGGAGAGGCGGGGGTAGACATAGGAGAGGCAGGGGAGACATAGGAGCGAGACATAGGAGAGGCAGGGGAAACATAGGAGAGGCAGGGGGAAACATAGGAGAGGCAGGGGGAAACATACAGTGCCTTGCGAAAGTATTCGGCCCCCTTGAACTTTGCGACCTTTTGCCACATTTCAGGCTTCAAACATAAATATATAAAACTGTATTTTTTTGTGAAGAATCAACAACAAGTGGGACACAATCATGAAGTGGAACGACATTTATTGGATATTTCAAACTTTTCGAACAAATCAAAAACTGAAAAATTGGGCGTGCAAAATTATTCAGCCCCCTTAAGTTAATACTTTGTAGCGCCACCTTTTTCTGCGATTACAGCTGTAAGTCGCTTGGGGTATGTCTCTATCAGTTTTGCACATCGAGAGACTGAATTTTTTTCCCATTCCTCCTTGCAAAACAGCTCGAGCTCAGTGAGGTTGGATGGAGAGCATTTGTGAACAGCAGTTTTCAGTTCCTTCCACAGATTCTCGATTGGATTCAGGTGTGGACATTGACTTGGCCATTCTAACACCTGGATATGTTTATTTTTGAACCGTTCCATTGTAGATTTTGCTTTATGTTTTGGATCAATGTCTTGTTGGAAGACAAATCTCCGTCCCAGTCTCAGGTCTTTTGCAGACTCCATCAGGTTTTCTTCCAGAATGGTCCTGTATTTGGCTCCATCCATCTTCCCATCAATTTTAACCATCTTCCCTGTCCCTGCTGAAGAAAAGCAGGCCCAAACCATGATGCTGCCACCACCATGTTTGACAGTGGGGATGGTATATTCAGGGTGTTGAGCTGTGTTGCTTTTACGCCAAACATAACGTTTTGCATTGTTGCCAAAAAGTTCAATTTTGGTTTCATCTGACCAGAGCACCTTCTTCCACATGTTTGGTGTGTCTCCCAGGTGGCTTGTGGCAAACTTTAAACAACACTTTGTATGGATATCTTGAAGAAATGGCTTTCTTCTTGCCACTCTTCCATAAAGGCCAGATTTGTGCAATATACGATTGATTGTTGGCCTATGGACAGAGTCTCCCACCTCAGCTGTAGATCTCTGCAGTTCATCCAGAGTGATCATGGGCCTCTTGGCTGCATCTCTGATCAGTCTTCTCCTTGTATGAGCTGAAAGTTTAGAGGGACGGCCAGGTCTTGGTAGATTTGCAGTGGTCTGATACTCCTTCCATTTCAATATTATCGCTTGCACAGTGCTCCTTGGGATGTTTAAAGCTTGGGAAATCTTTTTGTATCCAAATCTGGCTTTAAACTTCTTCACAACAGTATCTCGGACCTGCCTGGTGTGTTCCTTGTTCTTCATGATGCTCTCTGCACTTTTAACGGACCTCTGAGACTATCACAGTGCAGGTGCATTTATACGGAGACTTGATTACACACAGGTGGATTGTATTTATCATCATTAGTCATTTAGGTCAACATTGGATCATTCAGAGATCCTCACTGAACTTCTGGAGAGAGTTTGCTGCACTGAAAGTAAAGGGGCTGAATAATTTTGCACGCCAAATTTTTCAGTTTTTGATATGTTAAAAAAGTTTGAAATATCCAATAAATGTCGTTCCACTTCATGATTGTGTCCCACTTGTTGTTGATTCTTCACAAAAAAATACAGTTTTATATCTTTATGTTTGAAGCCTGAAATGTGGCAAAAGGTCGCAAAGTTCAAGGGGGCCGAATACTTTCGCAAGGCACTGTAGGAGAGGCAGGGGAGACATAGGAGAGGCAGGGGAGACATAGGAGAGGCAGGGGAGACATAGGAGAGGCAGGGAAGACATAGGAGAGGCAGGGGAGACATAGGAGAGGCAGGGGGAAACAAAGGAGAGGCAGGGGAGACATAGGAGAGGCAGGGGAAACAAAGGAGAGGCAGGGGAGACATAGGAGAGGCAGGGGGAAACATAGGAGAGGCAGGGGAAACAGGAGAGGCAGGGGAAACATAGGAGAGGCGGGGAAACATAGGAGAGGCGGGGGAAACATAGGAGAAGCAGGGGGAAACATAGGAGAGGCAGGGGGAAACATAGGAGAGGCAGGGGAGACATAGGAGAGGCAGGGGGAACATAGGAGAGGCAGGGGGAAACATAGGAGAGGCAGGGGGAAACATAGGAGAGGCAGGGGGAAACATAGGAGAGGCAGGGGGAAACATAGGAGATGCAGGGGGAAACATAGGAGAGGCAGGGGGGAAACATAGGAGAGGCAGGGGAACATAGGAGAGGCAGGGGGAAACATAGGAGAGGCAGGGGAGACATAGGAGGCAGGGGAAACATGGGAGAGGCAGGGAGACATAGGAGAGGCAGGGGGAACATAGGAGAGGCAGGGGAGACATTAGGAGAGGCAGGGGAGACATAGGAGAGGCAGGGGAGACATAGGAGAGGCAGGGGAGACATAGGAGAGGCAGGGGAGACATAGGAGAGGCAGGGAGACATAGGAGAGGCAGGGGAAAACATAGGAGAGGCAGGGGAAACATAGGAGAGGCAGGGGAAACATAGGAGAGGCAGGGGAGACATAGGAGAGGCAGGGGAGACATGGGAGAGGCAGGGGAGACATAGGAGAGGCAGGGGGAAACATAGGAGAGGCAGGGGAGACATAGGAGAGGCAGGGGAAACATAGGAGAGGCAGGGGGACACATAGGAGAGGCAGGGGGACACATAGGAGAGGCAGGGGAGACATATGAGAGGCAGGGGAGACATAGGAGAGGCAGGGGAGACATAGGAGAGGCAGGGGAGACATAGGAGAGGCAGGGGAGACATAGGAGAGGCAGGGAGAACATAGGAGAGGCAGGGGAGACATAGGAGAGGCAGGGGAGACATGGGAAGAGGCAGGGGAGACATAGGAGAGGCAGGGGAGACATAGGAGAGGCAGGGGAGACATAGGAGAGGCAGGGGAGACATAGGAGAGGCAGGGGAGACATAGGAGAGGCAGGGGAGGACATAGGAGAGGCAGGGAAGACATAGGAGAGGCAGGGAGACATAGGAGAGGCAGGGGGAAACAAAGGAGAGGCAGGGGAGACATAGGAGAGGCAGGGGAAACAAAGGAGAGGCAGGGGAGACATAGGAGAGGCAGGGGGAAACATAGGAGAGGCAGGGGAAACAGGAGAGGCAGGGGAAACATAGGAGAGGGCGGGGAAACATAGGAGAGGCGGGGGAAACATAGGAGAAGCAGGGGGAAACATAGGAGAGGCAGGGGGAAACATAGGAGAGGCAGGGGAGACATAGGAAGGCAGGGGGAACATAGGAGAGGCAGGGGGAAACATAGGAGAGGCAGGGGGAAACATAGGAGAGGCAGGGGGAAACATAGGAGAGGCAGGGGGAAACATAGGAGATGCAGGGGAAACATAGGAGAGGCAGGGGGAAACATAGGAGAGGCAGGGGGAAACATAGGAGAGGCAGGGGGAAACATAGGAGAGGCAGGGGAGACATAGGAGAGGCAGGGGAGACATAGGAGAGGCAGGGGAGACATAGGAGAGGCAGGGGAGACATAGGAGAGGCAGGGGAGACATAGGAGAGGCAGGGGAAACATAGGAGAGCAGGGGAGACATAGGAGAGGCAGGGGAGACATGGGAGAGGCAGGGGAGACATAGGAGAGGCAGGGGAGACATAGGAGAGGCAGGGGGAGACATAGGAGAGGCAGGGGAGACATAGGAGAGGCAGGGGAGACATAGGAGAGGCAGGGGAGACATAGGAGAGGCAGGGAAGACATAGGAGAGGCAGGGGAGACATAGGAGAGGCAGGGGGAACAAAGGAGAGGCAGGGGAGACATAGGAGAGGCAGGGGAACAAAGGAGAGGCAGGGGAGACATAGGAGAGGCAGGGGGAAACATAGGAGAGCAGGGGAAACAGGAGAGGCAGGGGAAACATAGGAGAGGCGGGGAAACATAGGAGAGGCGGGGGAAACATAGGAGAAGCAGGGGGAAACATAGGAGAGGCAGGGGGAAACATAGGAGAGGCAGGGGAGACATAGGAGAGGCAGGGGGAAACATAGGAGAGGCAGGGGGAAACATAGGAGAGGCAGGGGGGAAACATAGGAGAGGCAGGGGGAAACATAGGAGATGCAGGGGGGAAACATAGGAGAGGCAGGGGGAAAACATAGGAGAGGCAGGGGAGACATAGGAGAGGCAGGGGGAAACATAGGAGAGGCAGGGGGGAAACATAGGAGAGGCAGGGGGAAACATAGGAGAGGCATCGGGAAACATAGGAGAGGCAGGGGGAAACATAGGAGATGCAGGGGAAACATAGGAGAGGCAGGGGGAAACATAGGAGAGGCAGGGGGAAACATAGGAGAGGCAGGGGGAAACATAGGAGAGGCGGGGGGAAACATAGGAGAGGCAGGGGGAAACATAGGAGAGGCAGGGGAAACATAGGAGAGGCAGGGGGAAACATAGGAGAGGCAGGGGAAACATAGGAGAGGCAGGTGGAAACATAGGAGAGGCAGGGGAAACAGGAGAGGCAGGGGAAACATAGGAGAGGCGGGGAAACATAGGAGAGGCGGGGGAAACATAGGAGAAGCAGGGGGAAACATAGGAGAGGCAGGGGGAAACATAGGAGAGGCAGGGGGAAACATAGGAGAGGCAGGGAGACATAGGAGAGGCAGGGGGAAACATAGGAGAGGCAGGGGGAAACATAGGAGAGGCAGGGGAAACATAGAGAGGCAGGGGAAACATAGGAGAGGCAGGGGGAAACATAGGAGAGGCACGGGAGACAAAGGAGAGGCAGGGGAGACCTAGGGAGAGAACATAGGAGAGGCACGGGAGACAAAGGAGAGGCGGGGGAGACATAGGAGAGGCGGGGGGAGACATAGTCGAGGCAGGGGAGACCTAGGAGAGGCAGGGGGAGACATAGGAGAGGTAGGGGAGACAGAGGAAGCGGCGGGGGTAGACATAGGAGAGCAGGGGAGACATAGGAGCGAGACATAGGAGAGGCAGGGGAAACATAGGAGAGGCAGGGGGAAACATAGAGAGGCAGGGGGAAACATACAGTGCCTTGCGAAAGTATTCGGCCCCCTTGAACTTTGCGACCTTTTGCCACATTTCAGGCTTCCAACATAAAATATATAAAACTGTATTTTTTTGTGAAGATCAACAACAATGGAGAGGACACCAATCATGAAGTGGAACGACATTTATTGGATATTTCAAACTTTTCGAACAAATCAAAAACGAAAAATTGGGCGTGCAAAATTATTCAGCCCCCTTAAGTTAATACTTTGTAGCGCCACCTTTTTCCTGCGATTACAGCTGTAAGTCGCTTGGGTATGTCTCTATCAGTTTTGCACATCGAGAGACTCGAATTTTTTTCCCATTCCTCCTTGCAAAACAGCTCGAGCTCAGGAGGTTGGATGGAGAGCATTTGTGAACAGCAGTTTTCAGTTCCTTCCACAGATTCTCGATTGGATTCAGGTGTGGACATTGACTTGGCCATTCTAACACCTGGATATGTTTATTTTTGAACCGTTCCATTGTAGATTTTGCTTTATGTTTTGGATCATGTCTTGTTGGAAGACAAATCTCCGTCCCAGTCTCAGGTCTTTTGCAGACTCCATCAGGTTTTCTTCCAGAATGGTCCTGTATTTGGCTCCATCCATCTTCCCATCAATTTTAACCATCTTCCCTGTCCCTGCTGAAGAAAAGCAGGCCCAAACCATGATGCTGCCACCACCATGGTTTGACAGTGGGGATGGTATATTCAGGGTGTTGAGCTGTGTTGCTTTTACGCCAAACATAACGTTTTTGCATTGTTGCCAAAAAGTTCAATTTTGGTTTCATCTGACCAGAGCACCTTCTTCCACATGTTTGGTGTGTCTCCCAGGTGGCTTGTGGCAAACTTTAAACAACACTTTGTATGGATATCTTGAAGAAATGGCTTTCTTCTTGCCACTCTTCATAAAGGCCAGATTTGTGCATATACGATTGATTGTTGGCCTATGGACAGAGTCTCCCACCTCAGCTGTAGATCTCTGCAGTTCATCCAGAGTGATCATGGGCCCTTGGCTGCATCTCTGATCAGTCTTCTCCTTGTATGAGCTGAAAGTCTTAGAGGCGACGGCCAGGGCTTGGTAGATTTGCAGTGGTCTGATACTCCTTCCATTTCAAATTATCGCTTGCACAGTGCTCCTTGGGATGTTTAAAGCTTGGGAAATCTTTTTGTATCCAAATCTGGCTTTAAAAAATGTCTTCACAACAGTATCTCGGACTGCCTGGTGTGTTCCTTGTTCTTCAGATGCTCTCTGCAACTTTTAACGGACCTCTGAGACTATCACAGTGCAGGTGCATTTATACGGAGACTTGATTACCACACAGGTGGATTGTATTTATCATCATTAGTCATTTAGGTCAACATTGGATCATTCAGAGATCCTCACTGAACTTCTGGAGAGAGTTTGCTGCACTGAAAGTAAAGGGGCCTGAATAATTTTTGCACGCCAAATTTTTCAGTTTTGATATGTTAAAAAAGTTTTGAAATATCCAATAAATGTCGTTCCACTTCATGATTGTGTCCCACTTGTTGTTGATTCTTCACAAAAAAATACAGTTTTATATCTTTTATGTTTGAAGCCTGAAATGTGGCAAAAGGTCGCAAAGTTCAAGGGGGCCGAATACTTTCGCAAGGCACTGTAGGAGAGCAGGGGGGAGACATAGGTGAGGCGGGGGAGCCTAGGAGAGGCAGGGGGGACATAGGTGAGGCAGGGGAGACCTAGGAGAGGCAGGGGAGACATAGGTGAGGCGGGGGGGAAACATAGGAGAGGCAGGGGGAAACATAGGAGAGGCAGGGGAAACAGGAGAGGCAGGGGAAACATAGGAAGGCGGGGAAACATAGGAGAGGCGGGGGAAACATAGGAGAGGCAGGGGGAAACATAGGAGAGGCAGGGGGAAACATAGGAGAGGCAGGGGAGACATAGGAGAGGCAGGGGGAAACATAGGAGAGGAGGGGGAAACATAGGAGAGGCAGGGGAAACATAGGAAGGCAGGGGGAAACATAGGAGAGGCAGGGGAAACATAGGAGAGGCAGGGGAAACATAGGAGAGGCAGGGGAAACATAGGAGAGGCAGGGGAAACATAGGAGAGGCGGGGGAAACATAGGAGAGGCAGGGGGAAACATAGGAGAGGGCAGGGGGAAACATAGGAGAGGCAGGGGAAACATAGGAGAGGCAGGGGGAAACATAGGAGAGGCAGGGGGAAACATAGGAGAGGCAGGGGGAAACATAGGAGAGGCAGGGGAAACATAGGAGAGGCAGGGGAAACATAGGAGAGCAGGGGAAACATAGGAGAGGCAGGGGGAACATAGGAGAGGCAGGGGGAAACATAGGAGAGGCAGGGGAACATAGGAGAGGCAGGGGAAACATAGGAGAGGCAGGGGAAACATAGGAGAGGCAGGGGAAACATAGGAGAGGCAGGGGGAAACATAGGAGAGGCAGGGGAACATAGGTAGGCAGGGGAAACATAGGAGAGGCAGGGGGAAACATAGGAGAGGCAGGGGGAAACATAGGAGAGGCAGGGGAAACATAGGAGAGGCAGAGGAGACATAGGAGAGGCAGGGGAGAAATAGGAGAGGCAGGGGAGACATAGGAGAGGCAGGGAGACACATAGAGAGGCAGGGGAAACATAGGAGAGGCAGGGGAGACATAGGAGAGGCAGGGGAAACATAGGAGAGGCAGGGGAGACATAGAGAGGCAGGGGACATAGGAGAGGCAGGGGGAAACATAGGAGAGGCAGGGGGAAACTAGGAGAGGCAGGGGAAACATAGGAGAGGCAGGGGGAACATAGGAGAGGCAGGGGGAACATAGGAGAGGCAGGGGAAACATAGAGAGGCAGGGGAAACATAGGAGAGGCAGGGAGACATAGGGAGGCAGGGGAAACATAGGAGAGGCAGGGGAGACATAGAGAGGCAGGGGGAAACATAGGAGAGGCAGGGAGAACAGGAGAGGCAGGGGAGACATAGGAGAGGCAGGGAAACATAGGAGAGGCAGGGGAGACATAGGAGAGGCAGGGGGAACATAGGAGAGGCAGGGGGAACATAGGAGAGGCAGGGGGAAAACGGAGAGGCAGGGGAACATAGGAAGAGGGCGGGGAAACATAGGAGAGGCAGGGAAACATAGGAGAGGCGGGGAACATAGGAGAGGCAGGGGGAAACATAGGAGAGGCAGGGAACATAGGAGAGGCAGGGGGAAACAGGAGAGGCAGGGGAAAACATAGGAGAGGCAGGGAACATAGGAGAGGCGGGGAAACATAGGAGAGGCGGGGGAAACATAGGAGAGGCAGGGGAAACATAGGAGAGGCAGGGGAAACATAGGAGAGGCGGGGGAAACATAGGAGAGGCAGGGGAAACATAGGAGAGGCAGGGGAAACATAGGAGAGGCAGGGGAAACATAGGAGAGGCAGGGGAGACATAGGAGAGGCAGGGGAAACATAGGAGAGGCAGGGAGACATAGAGAGGCAGGGGAAACATAGGAGAGGCAGGGGGAAACAAGGAGAGGCAGGGGAGACATAGGAGAGGCAGGGGAAACATAGGAGAGGCAGGGGAAACATAGGAGAGGCAGGGGGAACATAGGAGAGGCAGGGGGAAACAAAGGAGAGGCAGGGTAGACATAGGAGAGGCAGGGGAAACAAAGGAGAGGCAGGGGAACATAGGAGAGGCAGGGGAGAACATAGGAGAGGCAGGGGGAAACATAGGAGAGGCAGGGGGAACAGAGGGCAGGGGGAAACATAGGAGAGGCGGGAAACATAGGAGAGGCAGGGGAACATAGGAGAGGCGGGGGAAACATAGGAGAAGCAGGGGAAACATAGGAGGGCGGGAAACATAGGAGAGGCAGGGAAACATAGAGAGGCAGGGAACATAGGAGAGGCGGGGAAACATAGGAGAGGCGGGAAACATAGGAGAGGCGGGGAAACATAGGAGGCAGGGGGAAACATAGGAGAGGCAGGGGAAACATACGAGAGGCAGGGGAAACATAGGAGAGGCAGGGGGAACATAGAAGAGGCAGGGGAAACATAGGAGAGGCAGGGGAAACATAGGAGAGGCAGGGGAGACTATGAGAGGCAGGGGAAACATAGGAGAGGCAGGGGGAGACATTGGAGAGGCAGAGGGAGACATAGGAGAGGCAGGGGAGACATAGGAGAGCAGGGGAGACATTGGAGGGCAGAGGGAGACATAGGAGAGGCAAGGGACACATAGGAGAGGCAAGGGGAGACATTGGAGAGGCAGAGGGAGACATAGGAGAGCAAGGGGAGACATAGGAGAGGCAGGGGAACATAGCAAGGCAGGGGGGGGGGACATTGGAGAGGCAGAGGGAGACATAGGAGAGGCAAGGGGAGACATAGGAGAGGCAGGGGGAGACATTGGAGGCAGAGGGAGACATAGGAGAGGCAAGGGGAAACATAGGAGAGGCAGGGGGAGACATAGGAGAGGAAGGGGGAGACATAGTAGAGGCAGGGGAGACATAGGAGAGGCAGAGGAGACATAGGAGAGGCAGGGAGACCTAGGAGAGGCAGGGGGAGACATAGGAGAGGCGGGGGGAGACATAGGAGAGGCGGGGGGAGATATAGGAGAGGCAGGGACCATAGGAGAGGCAGGGAGACATAGGAGAGGCGGGGAGACATAGGAGAGGCAGGGGAGACATAGGAGAGGCAGGGAGACCTAGGAGAGGCAGGGGAGACATAGGAGAGGCAGGGGAGACATAGGAGAGGCAGGGGGAACATAGGAGAGGCAGGGGAAACAGGAGAGGCAGGAAACATAGGAGAGGCGGGGAAACATAGGAGAGGCGGGGGAAACATAGGAGAAGCAGGGGAAACATAGGAGAGGCAGGGGAAACATAGGAGAGGCAGGGGGACATAGGAGAGGCAGGGGGAAACATAGGAGAGGCAGGGGGAAACATAGGAGAGGCAGGGGAAACATAGAGAGGCAGGGGAAACATAGGAGAGGCAGGGAAACATAGGAGAGGCAGGGGGAAACATAGGAGAGGCAGGGGGAAACATAGGAGAGGCAGGGGGAAACATAGGAAGGCAGGGGGAAACATAGGAGATGCAGGGGAAACATAGGAGAGGCAGGGGGAACATAGGAGAGGCAGGGGGAAACATAGGAGGAGGGGGAAACATAGGAGAGGCGGGGGAAACATAGAGAGGCAGGGGAAACATAGGAGAGGCAGGGGAAACATAGGAGAGAGGGGGAAACAGGAGAGGCAGGGGAAACATAGGAGAGGCAGGGGGAAACATAGGAGAGGCAGGGGAAACATAGGAGAGGCAGGGGAAACATAGGAGAGGCAGGGGGAAACATAGAGAGGCAGGGGGAAACATAGGAGAGGCAGGGGAAACATAGGAGAGGCAGGGGAGACATAGGAGAGGCAGGGAGACATAGGAGAGGCAGGGGAAACATAGGAGAGGCAGGGGAAACATAGGAGAGGCAGGGGAAACTAGGAGAGGCAGGGGGAAACATAGGAGAGGCAGGGGAACATAGGAGAGGCAGGGGAAACATAGGAGAGGCAGGGGAACATAGGAGAGGCAGGGGAAAAAGGAGAGGCAGGGGGAAACATAGGAGAGGCAGGGGAGACATAGGAGAGGCAGGGGAAACAAAGGAGAGGCAGGGGAGACATAGGAGAGGCAGGGGGAGACATAGGAGAGGCAGGGGGAAACATAGGAGAGGCAGGGGGAAACAGGAGAGGCAGGGGAAACATAGGAGAGGCGGGGAAACATAGGAGAGGCGGGGAAACATAGGAGAGGCGGGGGAAACATGGAGAAGCAGGGGGAAACATAGGAGAGGCGGGGGAAACATAGGAGAGGCAGGGAGACATAGGAGAGGCAGGGGGAACATAGGAGGGCGGGGAAACATAGGAGAGGCAGGGGAAACATAGGAGAGGCGGGGGAAACATAGGAGAAGCAGGGGAACATAGGAGAGGCAGGGGAAACATAGGAGAGGCGGGGGAAACATAGGAGAGGCAGGGGGGAACATAGAGAGGCAGGGGGAACATAGGAGGCAGGGGGAAACATAGGAGAGGCAGGGGAAACTATGAGAGGCAGGGGAAACATAGGAGAGGCAGGGGGAAGACATAGGAGAGGCAGGGGAGACATAGGAGAGGCAGGGGAGACATAGGAGAGGCAGGGGAGACATAGGAGAGGCAGGGGAGACATAGGAGAGGCAGGGAGACATAGGAGAGGCAGGGGAGACATAGGAGAGGCAGGGGAAACATAGGAGAGGCAGGGGAGACATAGGAGAGGCAGGGGAGACATAGGAGAGGCAGGGGAACTAGGAGAGGCAGGGAAACATAGGAGAGGCAGGGAACCATAGGAGAGGCAGGGGAAACATAGGAGGCAAGGGGAGACATAGGAGAGGCAGGGGAGACTAGGAGAGGCAGGGGAAACATAGGAGAGGCAGGGGGAACATAGGAGAGGCAGGGGAAACATAGGAGAGGCGGGGGAAACATAGGAGAGGCAGGGGAAACATAGGAGAGGCAGGGGGAAACATAGGAGAGGCGGGGGAACATAGGAGAGGCAGGGGAAACATAGGAGAGGCAGGGAAACATAGGAGAGGCAGGGGAACATAGAGAGGCGGGGGAAACATAGGAGAGGCAGGGGGAAACATAGGAGAGGCAGGGGGAACATAGGAGAGGCGGGGAAACATAGGAGAGGCAGGGGGAAACATAGGAGAGGCAGGGGAAACATAGGAGAGGCAGGGGAAACATAGGAGAGGCAGGGGAACATAGGAGAGGCAGGGGGAAACATAGGAGAGGCAGGGGGAAACATAGGAGAGGCAGGGGGAAACATAGGAGAGGCAGGGGAGACATAGAGAGGCAGGGAGACATAGGAGAGGCAGGGGAAACATAGGAGAGGCAGGGGAGACATAGGAGAGGCAGGGAAACAAAGGAGAGGCAGGGGAAACATAGGAGAGGCAGGGGAAACATAGGAGAGGCAGGGGAAACATAGGAGAGGCAGGGGGAAACATAGGAGAGGCAGGGGAAACATAGGAGAGGCAGGGGAAACATAGGAGAGGCAGGGGAAACATAGGAGAGGCAGGGGAACATAGGAGAGGCAGGGGGAACATAGGAGAGGCAGGGGAAACATAGGAGAGGCAGGGGAAACATAGGAGAGGCATGGGAGACATAGGAGAGGCAGGGAAACATAGGAGGCAGGGGAGACATAGGAGAGGCAGGGGAAACATAGGAGAGGCAGGGGGAACAAAGGAGAGGCAGGGGAGACATAGGAGAGGCAGGGAACAAGGAGAGGCAGGGGAGACATAGGAGAGGCAGGGGGAGACATAGGAAGGCAGGCAGGGGAAACATAGGAGAGGCAGGGGAACATAGAGGGCAGGGGAAACATAGGAGAGGCGGGGAAACATAGGAGAGGCGGGGAACATAGGAGAGGCGGGGGAACACAGGAGAAGCAGGGGAGACATAGGAGAGGCGGGAAACATAGGAGAGGCAGGGGAAACAGGAAGAGGCAGGGAAACATAGGAGAGGCAGGAAACATAGAGAGGCGGGGAACATAGGAGAGGCGGGGGAAACACAGGAGAGGCGGGGAAACATAGGAGAGGCAGGGGAACATAGGAGAGGCAGGGGGAACATAGGAGAGGCAGGGGGAACATAGAGAGGCAGGGGAAACATAGGAGAGGCAGGGGGAAACATAGGAGGGCAGGGGAGATCTATGAGAGGCAGGGGAAACATAGGAGAGGCAGGGGAGACATAGGAGAGGCAGGGGGAGACATAGGAGAGGCAGAGGAGACATAGGAGAGAGACATAGGAGAGACAGGGGAGACCTAGGAGAGGCAGGGAGAGACATAGGAGAGGCAGGGGGAGACGTAGGAGAGGCAGGGGGAGACATAGGAGAGGCAGGGGACACATAGGAGAGAGACATAGGAGAGGCAGGGAGAGACATAGGTGAGGCAGGGAGAGACATATGAGAGGCAGGGAGAGACATAGGTGAGGCAGGGAGAGATAGTTGAGGCAGGAGAGACATATGAGAGGCAGGGAGAGAATAGTTGGGCAGGAGAGACATATGAGAGGCAGGAGAGCATAGGTGACAGGCAGGAGAGACATATGAGAGGCAGGGAGAGACCATTGTGATACAGAGGAGACATAGGAGCGAGACATACGAGAGGCAGGGGGGAGGACATAGGAGAGGCAGGGGAGACATAGGAGAGGCAAAGGGGACACATAGTAGAGGCAGGGGGAGACCTAGTAGAGGCACCAGGGGGAGAACATAGTAGAGGCAGGGGGGACACATAGGAGAGGCAAGGGGACACATAGTAGAGGCAGGGGACACATAGTAGAGGCAGGGAGAGAGCACACACACACACTGCAAACACACACACACACGTGTACAGCAGTGACAAGTAACATTTCATTCAATGATTTGACGCTGCACAGCTCATTCACACCTAGAGTTTATCGGAAAACAAAAACGCAATTACAGGAATATATGTAGAGGATAAATGGCTGATTTCCACTCGTTAGCAGCAGGTAGTTAAGGGCTGCAAAATACATTCATGGTGTATATTTAAAAAATGGGGCTGTTTCTTTTCTCTCTCTTTTTTCCATGTTCGCCGGGAATTGCGCCTCTCGGATTCTGTGGAGGGCTTGGCAGTTGACAGAGAGAGACAGGCAATCAGAATCAAACAGTTTATGCTTCTGCTGGTCTCAGTTGCCCTGATTGGACGCCTGCCAGATTGATTGAGCTACAGCCTCTCTGTAATCTTACTCAAGACGAAGCCTCCCAGCCACACAGCCTACTTCACCAACGAGACGCCCCGCTGAGAGGACTCTCGACCAATCAGAGCACTGGAATAGCAGAGCGTGATGGTCCTTGATTGTGGGAAAGGTTTTTATACTTGCGAGGTGGAGACATGGTGAATTTAGCCAAGGATATGTGAGAGTATATTGGCAGTAATGTCAATGGCAGAGTGTCCCAGACAAAACAGAGATGCTTATGAAACAGAACTGACAAAAACAGAGTTATTTGGTTCATTAGCTTAGAGTGGCACTTACAAGTAGCTAGCAACACAACTGCCATGAACCGTCGTTAGGTGAAGATGAAACTTTATGTCTGAACCCAAAACCCCTCAAAGATAATACGAGGTGAGGTAATGTGTTGCTATTGCTATCAGTGATGTCCAAGAGACCTTGACACATTGAGCAGCCAGTTAAAAAACATGACCTGGTTTTGTTGAGGCCATGTAAGGTACAGGGTCAGGGGGCAAGGGGTCAAGGGGTCAAGGTGAAAGGTCCCGCAGTGGTCAATTGTACCTGTCGTAGACGTTGAGCAGCCAGTTGAGACACATGTCCACACAGAGAGGGATGTTGACCACGATGGCCCTCCTCTCCTCCTCCAGTCTCTCATCTACAGGCCAGTCAGGGCATGGATCATCTCCACCACATCCATCACATGTTCCCCATGCTGCAGATCCTGCTCCCTGAACACATCCACCACTACTCACAAGCCTCAGCAGGGTCCACTGAATGGACGCACACACACACACACACAAACACCAGGGACAGGAGAGTGAAGGAGAGAGTGCTTAGCCACCTTTTTCCCCCCACTTAAGCGCTGACAGATGTTGCGAGAGCGCCAGACCAAATTAGATTTTGCTCCTCTAAACTAATTTGAATGGCCATCCCAGGCTGGGCAGAGGACTGGAGATAAGAGGGTGTCCTCTAATGACAGATGTGATTGGATAGCGGAGATAAGGAGATGGCAGGAGTGGGTTAGGGTTGCGAGAGGAGTCACTTCTAGGCATTTAGATGGACATTTATAGAGCTCAATCCATACTTAGAAAGAGGAAGGGAGAGAGAGAGACATCTCCTCTCCAACCCTGAGAGAGAGAGAGAGAGAGAGAGAGAGGGAGAGAGAGGGAGAGAGAGGGAGAGAGAGGGAGAGAGAGAGAGAGAGAGAGAGAGAGAGAGAACTAGGTAGTTACTATGGCAGCCTGGCAATAAATTCTCCTAATGACACGGACTAGCAGACCAGAACAGGATGAGGAGGGATAGAGGGAAAAAGAGAGAGTAAGAGAGAGAGAGAGAGAGAGAGAGAGAGAGAGAGAGAGAGAAAGCTAGCAGGAGCGTATAGCGTTTTCAGCAATGCATTCATGCTGTGCTTTCGCAGGCCATTTCCCTGTGTCGGAGGGTCGAAGAGGGGTGGAGAGAAAGCGAGAGTGTGAATGGAGAGAGCATGAAAAAGGATGTGAGCAGCCCCCTGTGGTAAAGCGTGGCCAGGGGAGCCAGAGGGTGGGGAAGGGAGGGATGGAGGGAGGGAGGGAGGAGAGGAGGAGACGTCTGGACTGCGGAAGATAAAGCTACTCTGCTTGGTCCTGTAGGGGGCACACACGCATTTATCCCTCATTGACCTTGACTAATTACCTCCCCTCACGTAACTCAATTGGGCCAATTAATTAATTGAATTATCCTGCATGACAAACACAATACGTACATCTCAGAGCCTTCTGCACCCGCCGCAGCTTCATGGCTGTCCGGTACGCTGAGAACTTGATGTTGTTCAGATCCGCTGATGAAGAAAGGAGAGAGGGGGAGAGAGAGAAAAAAAAATCTAAAGTTAAATGATGGCAAGGACATCCTACTCATCTGCTCTCATCCTCCCTGTGTTTATCAGCCCATCAGTGAGTCATTAGCAGGGGCCATGTTGCTACATAATGCCACTCCCTCAATGCCTCATAGCAAGTCTGTCTGTCTGTCTGTCGGTGTGTGGGCAACACCCCCCCCCCGTCAGATCACATTAATAACAATTGATTAAAATTACATGTAGGAAAAAGCAATCACAGAGCCGTCAAATTGTTCCCGCAGGTTAATGAGAATGGTGGCGTCGGTGTTGGGGGGTGTCTGAATTATGGGCCCTTAATGAGGTACGGGTGGTGGCAGGGGCTCTGTGGGCCTCTGGAGGCCCTGCGGAGGTGCACGGTAAGGGCCTAAATCTTTCATTGTCTTTATCTTACCCAGCACCTGGTACAGCTCCGTCATTTTTGGATGGTCCCAGCACGTCGTCTGGGCCTGATGGCTGAGGGAGAGTAGGAAGGGAGAGAGTAGTAAGGGAGAGAGGAGAGGGGAGAGGGGGAGAGGGAGAGGAGAGAGTGAAGGAGGACAGAGTTAGACAAGAGTAAAGGGGGTTACAAGGGAGAAAGGAAGGAAGGTGAAGAATTTCATTCCAAAACGCTATATATCCATTTTCAGAAATGTTCGTAAATTAGCTTTTATTGTTTAAAGAAATTATGAAAGATTGGTGTGTTTTTTCACTATATAATCACGGCATGAGGATGTTCAATGACAGGCATGCATTAGTTTAAAATCTATCACTTGATGGTTTCATTTCAGAGAGACAAATAATCATGTATTGTTCTGCTAAATGGTATATATCTGTCTCACTCTCAGAGAAATAAGTAGAACTGCTAGGTTCAGTCAAATGTAACAAATGACATTTTTATAAAGACATTTACGAATTATACATTTGTGACATCAATATTTAACAATCATTTAAAAAATGATATGTATGTAAAACATTTATGTTTGACATTTGAGTCATTTAACAGATGCACTTATTCAGAGTGACTCACAGCAAGTGCATTCATCTAAAGATAGCTACCACATATCACATCAAATACACAGGATATGAACATTCCCTTCCAGCTAAACAACGGATGTATATCGGCTTTCAACAACAACAACAAAAAACATTTTCACACACATCTAAAATCTTTGAGTAAAAATCTGAGAACATTAATATTTTACACACACATGAAGGTACCTATAAAGAATCATGTCTGATGAAAACACAACTGTGAAAAATGGGTGTGTGTAGTTTCCATCTATGGACCTGTAAAGGTCAGACACACAGCAGCAACAAGATAGTAGGACCAATGTTCCACGACGACCACTCCTCACCCTTCCCTGTGCACCGGCGATTGCTCTACTGCTCTGACGGAGAGAAGTAAATGTGATATTTCTGATTTGTATTTGTAATACATTTGCAAAGATTTCTACAAACCTCTTTTTGCTTTGTCATTATGTGTAGATTGATGAAAAAAAACATTTAATCAATTTTAGAATTAGGCTGTAACGTAACAAAATGTGAAAAAAGTGAAGGGGTCTGAATACTTTTACAGATGCACTGCATGGCGGACATGCAAGAGGTTTAACATAGAGAGTTGCTACTGTCTCTACACGTCATTAAACAGACAACCTACCCTAACCCTCTACCTTCCCATCCCATAGTACCAGGAGCAGCGCAGGAAAAAAGGAAAATGTACCAAGGGGAAAAACGATAGCCAATAAATAATTGACGCGCTCAGCTAAATAAATGAGCGAGCCTCAAGCAGGAAGTTTGCCAGGACCCGGGGGCAACTCCAACGCCCGTCACTACCTGTATGAGACTGTTGGATTGATTAGGTGCCCAACAGAGTGCCCGTCAGATATTCCCCTCCAGTGGCACAGTTACACAGCCCATAAGAATTAATAGTCAGGCAGCAGGTGGGGGCAGGGGGTGGGCATAAGGGCTAACAGCAGTGATTAAGAAAATAAACACCCCTGTTTGTAAAAGAGATACGCCGACACTCACACACAGTACACATACTGTACATACACGCGCATGCATGCACACATACACAAGCAGACACCTCAGAGCTGAAAGATAAACACAGCCCAAACAGGGACAATGGAGCATTGATGAAGTAAATAGATAAGTGGTCAGGAGGGAATTAGCTCGATACTGTTTTTCTAGGGATACCTTATGAATGTGTCTTCTGGTAACTCAATACTGCCATCTGAACAGTGACTCAATACTTTAGACTTACTTGATGTAGTAGGGCACTTTGTTTGGCGAGACGGCACGTTCCCAGGGTATCTGCACTGAACCTGTAACGGAAATCAATCGCTAAGGCACATCAAGCATGAAAAGCCATTTGCACATAACCAGTGACCATGTTCACATCCCCAATGGCACCCTATTCCCTACTTAGGTCCTATTCCCGATAAGGCTCTGGTCAAGAGTAGTGCACTATAAAGGGAATAGGGTGCCATTTGGGATGTGGGCCACGTGGATCCAGACAGTCTGTGACCATTCAGAGGGACAGCAGCAGAACATAATAGATGGACTGAAGCTGAAACGGTAAACGCAGCCTTTTGTGTCTAGTCCCAGAGAGCATTATTG